>NC_090870.1:26105058-26120058 GCF_036669935.1 Montipora foliosa | reverse complement strand
GAGAAAGCCTCAATGGGGAATGGTCAATTATTAAGCATGAAATGAATGTGATAATTTTTAAATGTAAACATAAAAAAAGGATTTACTTTTTTTTCAGTGGTACAAGATTGGTAGACATGCTGTAATATCCACAATTATAGGATTAATATGGCTGGAAGGATTGACACTCTGTGGAGCATTAAGGTACTAAGTGATCTTTAACTTGTTATCCATGTACTGCATCTGACTGAACTACAGTACACTCAGTTAAACATGCTAATTGTACTCAATTGATTTTCCTTGTTGACATTGTTTGCAAATCTTTAAAAATTATAAGAATTGAGGAATTATTGCATTTACCTGTACAGATCCACCAAAATAGTTCTTTTAATTGGAGGTTAATAGATTTGACTCCTGCATGTTTAGAAGGCACAACACAAAGAAATTATTTTGTTATTACTTGATACAGAACTGTTTTGGTCGTTGAGCACAGTGATATTGTTGTGTTAGCAGCCTTGGGAGTTCTCTTTCACTCTGGTGGTACTGGTCCATCCAAGGTAAAACAACTAATTACTTTTATTTCATCAATTTGTGTCTTGTGCTGTACATGTATACTGTTCTGGCCTATCTGATTAAATGTACCTGTACCAATTTTTTAGCCTCCAATAGTTCAAAGCACAAGTCCTGCAGCTCAAGAGAAGTTGTGACCACTCCCCATATTTACACAAGAAACTGTGTTTTGTGGTGTTTTCATGCAGTGTATTATTGTTGTTGCAAATCTCGTTAAGTCGCATCTATTCAGACATGCTATTATATAGTTGTGTTGGCTTGTGTTTTGTATTATAGGTTGGTGTATTGTGTAGTAGGATATTGTTGAAGTTCTAGAGAAAAAAAGAATTTTAATTGGTGTAAATTATGGTAAAATACCACAATTTGTATCTAGGTCATCTTTGCACTTACATGTATATGGAAAATTTAAGCAGGAACCCATGACTAGGGGCAGACAACTCCCATAGTAGGCCTATGTCACGGTATTTTTACAGACCAGGAGCCCATGCACAATCAATTTTTAGACTACCTTTTCTGCAAAAAGACAAAGACAATTCCCGTTTGGTGACGCTATTAGGCCAAGTTAGTTTCTTGTGACTGGTCATCATGCTTCTGTAGGAGTCTCATTAGTGGGAAGTTCAATCCAAAGATAAATCGTGGTCTGCGAAAACGCGATGACACAAATATATAGGGCTGTTGTTCGCTCCTGATGGGTTACTGATTTAAGCAAATTATTGCCTGTTATAGATGCTTATACCACCTATTTGGTGGCTCCAAAGGGGTTCGTCTAAAACCAGCTTTTCAGATTCATAGAGTCCTTCATGCGAAAGAATGAGCCCAACAAATTGACCTGCTCCCAACTGAGTGGCTTCAAAGCTCAGTTGGTAGAGCATTGCACCAGCATCGCAGAGGTCATGGGTTCAAATCCCACTGGACCCACATTTTTCAGGTGTCTATAAAAAGCGACAATTGCTTAAATTGTCCAGATAAGTGTGAGGATCACTTTCCTCTTTCGTCTAAAGATTTTTCTGCTTAAACTTTGCAAAATGAGGGGTGGTCCACAGGGGTAGTCGGAATGGACCGTGTCCATGAAGGGGTCCATGGAGTGGGTCCACAGGGGTGGTCCATGGACCAGGGGTCCATGTTTTTCATACGTCCAACAGAAGCTCTTTATTATATATAATTATTGATAATGTAACATCAAAATTAATACATTTGATAATAAGAAAGGTAGCTGATAACATGAAGAACATATGAACTTTTTTAGGTGTTAAACCTTTACACCTTTTTTTAAAGAATGCATCTCATTTAGGTTTGCATTCTGGAGTCTGTTATTACTAAATTGGCACCAACTTCAAAAAAGGGTTTTTAGACATTTCATTGCTGGGAAGATCCAATGCAAAGCAGTTAAGTGAGATACAGTCTTCAAGGAAACGGAAGAGAATTAAACCCTGTGTAATCTTCTTCCAACAAAATACAGACAGGCCTAAATGAGTCCTTACAAAATTTATCAAAGCTTTGTTAAATTTATCCCTTCTCTCATTTAAACCTTGGAAAATAATCGTCATCCAAAAAAATCTTGCCAGGAAACACATTTTAAAAGTATAAAGTAAAATATTAAAATATATATTATGATGTAATAATAAATTGTAATTTTGTCTACAATGTACACTGTTTGTCTTACAATGTATGATGCATGTACAGCTGTATCTTATTTTCCTATCCTTTATTAGGTACGAGGATCAGTGCTGTTCCTGTTAGGAATTTTATGTCTTCTGCTCTTTGACAATGACTCTCCCAGTTTAAGTCACCGTATCCTTGGCATCCCAAATGAGCAGTATGTAACCGAAGACCAATATAACAGGATATCCTAAGACCTGGCCAGTTTCTCGTCTGAGAGTTAATGATTACTGCAAGGTCCTTAGTGATTAATTAACTCATGATATCTTTATTTTAGCTTTTACAAGTTTTGTATTATCCTTTCCCATTGAACCCTGAGATATGTCCTGAAATGCATATACATGTATTATGGTGTCAGACTGAGCATGCGTTATTTTCTGGACATGTGTGAACCTTTAGAGGCTTTATATCTTAACTCGTTCACTCCTCAGGTATCCTAGGATTCCTCCAGTTGATGAGTAAAATCGTCTGCCGTTAGACAGAGTAAAATCTGTGGAGTCTCACTTCCAGGGGTCAATGCATTAAGAGTGTATCTTTAAGAAAATTACGACATTTTTTTCTTAAATTTGCTCTCTGCTGTCTGGACCTTTTGGTTCCATTAAGAGTGTATTAATAAATACTGTCCAGTTAGTTTTCCCTTGACTTGCTCTCAGCGGAGGGTGGCCATCACAGTCAGTGGATCCACTACTACTATGTAGTATTATCTTGGCTTGGTTTGCCTGACCACAAGGTAATGTTTGTGATGAGTCCAAATAATTAACAACTGTTTGCTTAGGTTTATGAGTTCAGCACAATGGGGTCAGTGTTAATCAGGGTATTAAACTGTGGAGATAGTGTAATGCCTTGTTTGTAATTTTATCGAAAAAATCTTTGAACTTTCCATTATTTGTCCATAATATTGGCTCAGTAAAAATGACTAGTAAAGTAAAAAGAAAGTGATCGTTTTCGGCGTTAAACCTTCCAATTCTGACCCGTAATTTCAAATCAACACTACCCCTGGGTAAGATCAGGCCGACTTGCCTTCTTATATGGGACTGCCAAAACCCACACGTTTAACAACCCTGATGAAATCACTACAGGACTTGCGGCACCTTTTACTATGAAACAGCTAAGTACCTGGCTTTCTACTTACTAGGGCACCCAACGAGAAAATTAAGCCAATAGTCTTTGAAAGACATTTCTAGACTCCTTGTAATGTATTAAGACTCTGTAAAGACATGTTTTTATCACCTAGAAAAATTGAAGTGTCCGAAAAGGGTTTAGGAAATGACATCTTCATTTCAGAAATTGCTAGCTGAATGTTACTTTCTAAGAAGTGTCAAAAATTGAAAAATTATCCCTTCCGAAAAAGGAAGGAAATACTTTTTCCCGGTTGCGAATCTTTTAGATGATGTTTTAGTAAAGAAATCTATAGCTGTTTTGCAATGTAGAACTGAAATTCTTATAGCTGTTTTCATTTTGAGCACTCTTGGGCATTTTTTTGCTTTTTGAGCAAAAGTTGAGCACTTTTAGATATTTTGAGCATGATGTGAGATCTCTCTTTGTACATTGGTAAAGTTAAGGGAACAGTTTGTCTTCAAGAACAGTTTTTTGCAAACCAAGGTTCTTTGTGGAATTGAACACTTAATAGTTGAACACACAAAAGAAACGAACCAGTTGAAATGAGCCTGAGTCAGTGTTGCATTGATGTAAAGCATTTTATTACAAATCATGTCAGTTTTCAAAATCTATATTACTCCTGGTATTTTTTTGTTTGAACAAACATTGGTGGTTTCCTCCTATGATCACTTCTGAAAAACGTAGGTGAATTTTTTGGTACAAATAGGCATACGCATGAAATTCTCCAATCTTTTAGCAATTTATTTCAGAATTCCAAGCACTTTTTGAGTCCTTTTCTTTTTGCAATTTTCCTGCACAATCACGGGAGAGCCATAGTCAAAAATCGGAAAACTCAACAGTTCATTCTGGCAGGTCAATAATAATGTGTACTGAGTAATCACAATAAAGTACAGCACTTTGTGCGCAAACCTCATATTAAACCACAACAATGAAGTGAAGAACAACAAAACAATAGGATTAATGAGTTTTACACTAATTGTGTTAACTGTGCTCTATGCATTTTGCTACATTTATTTGTTGTCTCCAAAAGAGCAACAAGACATGATGGAAATTTTAGGATTTGAAGAGAATGTTAGCACAAACCGGAATATTTTGTATTCTCTTCCCTGTTGTTGGCAATAATAATCTGACTGTGATTGTGCTGGTTCTCAATGTTTTCTTGTTAGAAGAGAGAAGTCACAAGCCCAGAAAAATATTGGTCACTGATAATAAATAAATGACAAATGTTGTTTCTTTCCTTTCTGCTTAACAAAAAGTGATTGAGCCACTTTGTCTGTTCTTCTAGAAGATCGCAGTCATTCCTGACCTCGTTGCTTTACCCCCTACTTTGCACTCCATAACATAAACTATTTTTTTTCAGTCTCCCTAATCTGCATACTCACTCGTTCACTATCTAGAATGTTGAAAAAGTACATTTCATTCCTTTGTCATTCTAGTCCATGCCAATCTGCTTTAACCTGTGCCATTATGGCGTTATTCTGGTTTACTTATTCTCTCATTACGCAGCTTCATTCTGGTGTCATTTCAGTATCTTCTGGTGCAATTCTTGTTTATTTCGTTTCATTCTGGTGTCATTCCCCTTTATTCTGGTGTCATTCCGCCTCATTCTTGCACATTCCATTCCATTCCTGTCCTTTGTTTAGTACTATTTTTATCTGGACTGAAATTTTGGTTTTTGTTCCCTTTCTTCCAAGGGTGGACTCATTATTCTTTTGCTGGTTCTTTTGCTCAAAATTGCTCACAAAAATGTCTCAAGAACATTGGCAGTTGAAGTTGGAGGTCAGTAGGTGTAAACTGTTTTACTGTTACATAAATTACGAAGCTCTTTCCAAGCTGTTTTCTTATTTTAAATATCATTAGGTGGAAAGCGACTTGCTGCACTTTCCAGCTGCATATCTTCAGTGATTCTACTCCCATTGTCTTTGTTATCTTATTTCACTCAGGTATGTGGTAAATTAACACAACTAGTTAATGGACCTGCTACCTGTATCAGTAGAGAAATGAAATGGTGATGTGGTGTAAGATCACATGACCGATAGGTTAATCAAAGACTTGACTGATGAAGACGTGATAATGTTGAAGTATATCTGTTAATTAACAATTAGACCCGTAGCCCACAAGGGCCACGGGTCAATAGCTATTGACCCAGTGGCCCTTGAGGGCGAAGGGTCTAATTGTTTTAGTATCACCCAACTAGTCAGGCAGAAAAGGCAATAATAAAGTTAGGAATATATAATATATTTATTTGGGAATAAAACAAAAGAAAGCGTCACGCTTTTCGCTACTCGAGGACTATTACTAATATAGTCCTCTAGTAGCGTAGCCAATCGAAATGCAGCATTTGCATTAGTCCACTAGTTGGGTGATACTAAATACCGGTACCATTATTCCTCAGACTGAATTAGTAATCGTTTGGATCCCATGGAGCTTGCATTGATGTTCACAGCCATGGCTATAGATTAATGGATGAATAGGTGTCCAACATGATTGCTAAAACGTTTTTGATAGCTTTTATGGTCCTTAATTGATGTAAGTACCAAATTATATTACGAAAAGAGGTGACAGCTATTTTTTTAATGTTTTCTTACAGAAAACAGAGGTTGCCTGGCTGGAGACAGTAATACCCTTTGCAATTGTGACATTTCTTGTGTTTATATTAGACTTTTACATTGAATCATTCTGTTTGGCTAAACTTGAAACAGCCAGGACAGGAAAGATAGGCTCCATAGCATCATTTTTATCGGCTGTGATTGTATCATTGTTATGGGATCAACCATGGGCTTGGACCATGCATGAATGGCATCACGGAAAACCATCTGATTCACATCTGGTGTCTGCTGGCACACTATTTGCTGCTTTCTTCTTTGTACTTTGTAAGTAGACATATTCCCGCTGAATGTTGCCATTAGATTTATCCTCTCACTTTGACCAGTCTTGAAACTCGAAATGGTCTCAATCCAATAAAAATATGTTATTGACAATTGTTGGAAAATAAGTAATCTTGATACAGTCAAACCAATGGATTCGCTTCCAGATGTCCTTCTAGCTCACTTGGCAGAGTGGTGTGTGACCCAAAAGACCTTTTTAGGTTGTACGTTTTGTTTTCCCATTTTGGTCCACGTGATGTTAATCTAGGGAACAGTTTCATTCAAATGTCGTCTTATGTACATGCTTATGTGCGCATGACATAAAAAAAACAAAGGAAAATTCCCTTGAGAATATCACGTGGTCTGAAATGGGAAAACAAAACGTACAAGCGAAAAGAGTCTATATTCATGGTCATTGTTTCTAGCCCCTTTTTTTCAACAGGAAATTTAAAATTGATTTCCAATAATAATATAATTTGATCATAGTTCCATAGTAATGTCGAGTTTCATAATATTATATTCTTTGTGGCAAACCAGGTCTATCACGCATGGCTAGGTGGACAGAACATAGGACTTAAAGGCAAACTGTCACGAGAAGCGCATGCGTTAGCGTCTTGTGAAAACTTGAAAAGTGTTAGGTTAACTTTTTTCAAGTTGAATCGACAAATTCAAAATGGTGTCCACTGGGGAGGGCCATGGTGGACAAAGGAGAAACTCCGGCGAATGTACGTGACTCACGCGTGAATCCATGATGACGGCTAGAATTTTCCGTGGGCTTGAGAGCAAACAAACTTGAGCATGCTCGTGACAGTGCCCCTTTAAACACGAAAAGGAAAGACTTATAGGGGCAGTACTGAGTACCAGTACTATTACCAAAAAATTACAGCTCGCATTTCCAGCATCCTACACAAAGCCGTAATGCTTGACAAGCAGACAGATAAAATTTTGAAGAGCAAAAAAAAGACGTAAAAGGTTTTTCTTTTCTTGCCAGCGACAAGGTTACTATCAAGACCATCAACACGTGCGACCAAAGGACATCTCATCGGCTATACCACAGGGGGTTTGCCAATTTACAACTTCCAAACCCCCCAGTCTGTGTTAACGACACTGCAAAGCCTACTACGGCAGATTGTTGAGCAGTCGGAATCAAGGCAGATTTTCTATTTCCTCTGTCTCAATCTGGTGAGCTATTGTGAAAACTTAAAGCGCTTTTACTCTGCAATTTTTCGTGTACTTGTCTTACAACGCCATTTCTACAAACGTTCTCACATTACGAAACAAGTTGTTTTGCGGGTGTTACACTGAGCAACGTTTCATGCAACTTGTCCCGTTTCGATGATCACGTGAGGTGAAAGGCACATTTTTACAATGACTGCAAAATTCTCGCGCGCTCATTGGCTAATTTTTATTGTCAATAAGCGGACAGACACATAAATTTATAATTTATGCGATAATGACGCGATATTGCTCGCGTCATATTGAAGTTTCTGGCATTTTTGTCTCTCGTTCGTCTCGTGTTTTGACTTAATTGTGACTCGTCTGCCTTTTTGTTATTGTAAAAAACAAATTGATGTCAGTTTCATGCGTCTGTCCCTAGTCTGTCCTGTTATTGGACAGACGCATGAAAAACTGACATCAATTTGTTAATTTCATTGACTGGTGCCGCAAATCATTGCGACACAAGTTGCAGGACAGATGTTACACTGCGCAATGCCGAAAAACTTCGTTGCAACCGTTGTGGTAAGTAGAATTCAATTCTACTTTCCGCAACGCTTTCTGCAACTGGTCTCGTAACGTTTTTGGCCTTTGCAAGGTATGTTACATTGGACAATGATTCATGCAACTTGTCTCTCAATGGCGTTGCGAGACAAGTTCCACGAAAAATTGCACAATGTAATAGCGCCTTTAGTGATAATTTATTAATTATAAGGTTCCGTACCAAAGCCCACGGAAAGCACGGGTGGCTCAGTGGTGAGAGCAGTCTCCCCTCATCAATGTGGTCTGGGTTCAATTCCCAGTCTTGGTTTCACATCTGGGTCGAGTTTGTTGGTTCTCTCTTCTTTTTCCCCGAGTACTCCGGTTTGCCCTCTCCTCGAAAACTGATTTGATCTTCATGTACAGTGTCCCGATTAGTGCCCCAGGGCTAGAAGACCTGACACTTAAATAGATGAAGTTCATTGTTGAAGTTAGCCTGTTCCAGGCTCTCAGTGGGTCGGGACGAGTGAAATTGTGGCGAGGGCGAGAACATTTTGAGCGAAGACCCACTACCCCAGTGTTCTCTAGACGTTTTCTAATCCTCGCCACCATTTCACTAGTCCTGGCCCACTGAGAGCGTGGAACAGGCTATGTTGAAGTTCCTAATTATAATTTGAAGTGACATATTCCACTTTGTTGCTTCTGTCGTTTATTAAGCTCATTAAGTGACTTCTGAGCTAATAGACCGTGGAAAAAAAAAAGACTTACCTTTCCCTGTACTTGCGCTCTCAGCTGAGCAAACGTTTCTGATTTCGTAAGAAAACAAATTAAACCCCTTATATACTCAACTTTTAACTTTTTGAGACGTAATTGAGAGAAATCTGGGCGAAGCGTGTAAGTATTGATTCGTAAGTGGAATATCTTTTTTAATTTGAGTCTTTTCATGTTTCCTGTCATTTCAGATGTTTACTGGTGTGGAGCTTTTGTACGGCGTGTGGACCAACAGCCTCGGTCTCATATCCGACGGTTTTCACATGTTATTTGATTGTACAGCGCTTGTGATTGGACTTTGCGCAGCACTTATGGCAAGATGGAAAGCTTCGAGGACGTTTTCGTACGGGTGTGTGCATACCCCGATAGACCATATTCGTATTCTCAGTATTGGACTGGAACTAGCTTGCCATGGAGGCTAATGCGGGGAAAGATATTAAAAAGTATTTGCAGCATTTCCATTGCAAGCTAGTTCCAGTCCAATACTGAGAATACGGATACGGTCAATTCTTGGATTTCACATGACGTCACGGCCGCCATGTTGGTGTCCCCAAACAATGAAATGGCGGCTATGTTGGTGTCCCGATCCAATCCTCCGGGAATTGAAAGCTATTATTATGCTAACGTCTTCTTTTGTTTTCGTTGAAAAACATGGCGGTTGATCACGTGAGTGAAACCCAAGAATTGGTTGACTGCATTCTTTTTAATTCTTTTGTCAGTTTTGGATCTCGCCCTTTTATTCTTAATTTGTTTTTGAAAATTTCAGTTATTTGGAGCAAAGAAAAGGCGAATAAAACATATCCTCTTGGAAACGCTGTGAGCGGGAAAATCACCCTTTAGTACATGAAGAATGACGCTTTTGCGACCAGCCCTTCAATTTGAATGAGAGAGAGGGAGGGGAGGGGGGGGGGGGTGGGGGGAGAGAGAGCATGTTTTTGTGGTTTGTTAGGATAATTGGATTACGGATCATATTATAATTTGATTTTAACATTGTCTTCTTTCCATAGGTATGGCCGGGTGGAGATTTTATCTGGTTTTGTGAATGGCATATTCTTAGTGGTAATTGCTTTCTTCGTATTTGTGGCCGCCCTGCAGCGTTTGTTTGACCCACCGACAGTGAACACTGAGAGATTGCTGGTAAGTGTTGCACAGAGACCGCAGACAATTATCCAATAACGCTACTGGTCCCTTTCTTTTTGGTTTTGTTGTTGTGGTTCCTTTTTTTTGTTTAGTGGGTGGTAGTCGTAAGTATCCCCATGATGTTACGTAGGATGGAAAGTTAAGCTCAGAGGTTCTATGATAAGACCTGTGACAATGCGGAACCTACTATACTATACTATACTATACTATACTATACTATACTATACTATACTATACTATACTATACTATAGCCAACTGGGCACTACATGCCTCGTTGGCTATCATCTCATATCCAACGCGCTCTCGTGGAATAATTGTTAAATAGACTGTACCATGTACTTACTATATTTATATTTGCGCTTGTCGCCAATGGGAAACGGCAAACAGCAGGGTCAGTTTGCTTTTATAAAACTCATTTCTGTCCTTTGAGAACTTGCTCGGCAACGACGGCTAACAGACCAGGAAGTAACTGAAATCAACTTTTTGTTGTACAATTCACAAAGACAGCGGAAACTGTTCAAACAATCTCGCCTCTCTTCCGTTTGATGCAGATTTTCATTATTCTCTAACTTTCAGGTGGTGTCTGTCGTCGGACTTGTGGTGAACTTAGTGGGTATTTTTGCCTTCAGACATGCGCACTCGCATGGCGGCGGCGGCAGCTCACACGGTCACGGTAACCATGGTCACAGTCAACATGGACACAGTCACCATGGCCATAGTCATTGCCATGGACACGGTCGCAGTCACGCTGATGAGGATCATCATCAAGATCGTAGTGTGAATATGCAAGGTAAGTCTGAAAAGGCTTGGCCATGCACTCCGATTTGTCGGCCTAGTATTAGCGCTCACATGATTGAAAAGAACGTGGGCAATTTACTTTCAGTTACTCGGTGTGTATTTCATACCTTTTTACAGTCGGGGCGAAACGTATCTTAACGAGTTATCCGCCCTTTACTAGGATATCGATGGAACGAGACAACCACGAAACAGTGGGTATCAGAATCAGCTAAGCACTTCAAGTGCAGTGAACATTTCGTAACCAACGTTTTAATGTGGTCACTTTTAAACTTTTGGAAGAGGACGTGAGCACGGGACGATGAATTTTCACATATGGTTATACGCTTCTACCTCGCTCACAACATTGTAAATCCCCTAGACAAATGCTGCACCTTTTGAAAGCGGGAATTTCTAGATTGAATGCTCAGGCTACATTTTTTGCTAACTGGGATTTAAATGGAATGCCCCTTTTAAATGCGTAGTACATTAATCTTAAATACGTAGTAACGACGTAAATTACTATTAAATTAATGATATATGAGTTAAAGATTACACTAATAGGAGACATTAATAGACCACTGTCACAAATGGCGACGACATCTACGTTCTTTTGTATTTATGTTAATTAGACCTACTGCCCTCATTTTGAAACAAAAATTCTTTTGAAAATTGCTCGTCGTACCGAGGCAAGGAAGGTGGGTTCCTGCTTATTAGCATTAAAACAGAAGAATATATTATTTGAAAATATTGAAGGGCCGCAGCCAGGATGAAATATAGTTAAAATTAAAAGAACGATCTCTGGCTAAAATGATTAAAAACTACGAGCTTTCGACTGCCCGAACTGCAGTCTTCGACGGGTAAAATGAATGATAAGAAATCGATGAGAAAATTTAAATAAAAACGTACATAGCAAAATGATGAGAATGTAGAAAATTATGAATATGTGTTAAGAAGAATGTTGTATTGTCCAGGTAAAGGGCACGAATTGTTATCTGCGTTAGGTGCCACAAATTGTTCGTGGTGTGTTATATTGGGGAAACCGGCAGAGCTTTTAATACGCGAAAAAAAGAACATTTAAGAAACACCAAAACTGCGGCCAAACGCTCTAGAATTGCTAATCACGCTTGGTCCAACAACCACGCCATTGATTTCGAAAATGCGTCAGTTTATTGACAAAGGCACTTTTAGAACGAGAAAAACATTAGAAGCGTGGCATACCACAGTGACACCTAACGCAGATAACAATTCGTGCCCTTTATCTGGACAATAAAACATTCTTCTTAACAAATATTCATAATTTTCTACATTCTCATCATTTTGCTATGTACGTTTTTATGTAAATTTTCTCATCGATTTCTTATCATTCATCTTACCCGTCGAAGACTGCAGTTCGGGCAGTCGAAAGCTGGTAGTTTTTAATCATTTTAGCCAGCGATCGTTTTTTAAATTTTAACAATATATTATTTGACCGCCATTATAAAAGACGTTTATTGCATTAATGTTGATAATTATAATTAAAATATAACTTAACTTATATAGCGTTAGATTATGTTTTATAATAACATTTAAAATAGTAAAGAAACTCATCCTCTTTTGTAATCAGACACCGGGATTCCTTGTGAGAACTTTGTTTCGAACAGTTTCAAATCTTTCTTAATGTTTTGCAATATTCGACCTCCCATAATGTGTAGTCAGGATTTTGTTTCTAGACCAGTTTTGTATAACAGCCAAAACGCGATCAAATTTACTAAACTCACTATCCTATGTGAAATGATGTGTCATCTGCGTACTGATGTATTGTTTCCTTCCGTCATTTATCTGATCAAGTAAGTAATTTACGTAAAAAGAAAATCAACGTCGTGGACCTAAACCTGTGCCATCCCCTAATATTTGGACAGGTGGGGTTCAACCGAAAGGATTCCTTGATCTGAAGCGCGGAGACATACCTGTCTTGAAGTAAATTATAATTTCACTTAGTCACTTTGCAATCCTATAACTGATAAGCGTGGTTTAATTGTTTCAAACGAATTGCATTTAGAGTCTCGGAACTTTCAACGTCGAAGTTGCTTTTACTTCGTATGCGATTTCACGTTTCACTATCACAAGACAAAATACTAAACTCGTGTACCGTAAAATTCCGAAAATAAGCCCCTCCAAATATAGGCCCCCCATAGCGGTAACGCAAAAAACCCTCCGTTAAATCGCCTCTCCAAATATAAGCCCCCGGGGAGCTTGTATGGAAAATTGCCCTCAAATACAAAGTAAAACAAAGCTTCCAACTATAAGGCTAGGCCAATCGATTCGGAAACGCAAGTTTCCCTCCGTTGATAAGCCCCTCGAAAAAGGCCCTTGAAAAATATAATCCCCGGGGCTTATTTTCGGAATTTTACGGTATGTCCGAAATCCGTTCCGGTCCAGCTTAAATTCTCAAGAGTGCATTGTCTACTGATGTTGTTTATTGCAGGAGTGTTTCTTCATGTTGTTGCTGATACAATGGGCAGTGTTGGCGTGATTTTATCTTCAATTCTTATCGAACAGTTTGGATGGCACATAGCTGATCCTCTGTGCTCGCTGTTTATTGCCTCTTTAATCTTCATCAGTGTTCTGCCTTTGCTTAAAGAATCTTCGCGAGTGCTGTTACTAAGAACCCCAGAGGATCTGGAAAGAACTGTAGGCAGTGCTTTTAACAAGGTACAAGTTCTGTTCCATCATTGCCGCCGGGTTGGTACATAGTGATCACTTTTCAGCAATATTCTTTTGAGTAGGATAGTATCAAGGTAAAGATTATTATCATACCTCCCAACTCAAATTCGTTTTCCGATTGGAAGAGGACGAGTCACGTGTCATGGGTCAAAACTCACTAACTCCCTAGGGAAACAACGACTTGAACTTTCGACTCGCACGTGATCAGGTCGTGCACCTTTGAAACAGCGGCAAATTCCGTGTAAAATCCGTGTATTGTTCTATTTTGAGTTGGGAGGTAAATGAGGTAAGGGTCTCGGGAAAACAAAACTCTCTGTTTCCCTTGGGGCCAGTTATAAAGTGCTTATTGTTATACCTCCCAACCCAAATACGTTTTCCGATTGGAGGAGAACGTGTCACGTGCTCATGGGTCAAAACTCACTAACTCCCTGGGGCGAAAAAACTCAAAACGTTGGACTCGCACGTGATCAGGTCGTGCAGTTTTGAAACAGCGGCAAATTTGAGCAAGCAAATAATTTTTACGCGGTCATGGCAGCTAAACGGTTTCAAACAAGAACTGAAGAAGAAATTTTAACGAAGTTTTAACATTTATGATTTGTGACTTGTGGGATTTGTAACATGTTGCCATAAAGTCGTAAGCTGACATCCGTGTATTGTTCTGTTTTGAGTTGGGAGGTATAACAAAACACTTAATGACTGACCCCAAGGGAAACAGTGAGTTTCGTTTCCCCTCAATGTTCTCCTCGGCTTCGCTTCGGGGAATATTGACGGTCTCGGGGAAACAAACTCACTGTTTCCCTTGGGGCCAGTCATTAAGTGCTTATTGTCATCTCGTATCCGTGTACACTCTTTTATAAGAGCGTCTCATTTCGGGGCTGAGGCGGAACGTTCATATTTATTTACTTTATTTTATTTGCACTTTGAGCCTGAAAAAGTTGTGTGGTATGTTAATTTCGACTACAGACTGAGTTTTTCTTCAGTGTTTCATACCACATTGTTCATATTAAGTATTTGAGTCAATATTCGTATGTTAGACTACAGTTCCTTTCGTTATTTATACTCAAAAACAAGAAAAGTCAATGAGCCAAATAAAGACGTTCTTAACTGACTCTCAGCCAGGGTAGTGTTCTTAGTATTATCTTAAACGTTACGCAGCCCACGCTTGGCGTAACAATCACTCTATTGATTTTAACAATGCCAGAGTAATTGATAAGGGAAACTTCCGAATCCGAAAAACTTTGGAATGTTGGCATACCGCTAACAATACTCTATTCTTTTAGATTAGCGCATTTTTTCCCTTTTATCGTTTTTACACTTCCATTTTGTATGTATTTCCATCTCGCGCATTTACATCTTAGTTTTTAAAGGCTTTAGTCTGGAAGCCGAAAGCTTACGTTTTTATGTATAAAAAAATTTTAACCAGTGAACGCTTTTTTTACATGAATAAGTTTTTTTTGGTTTCCTGTGTCGAATAGATTTTATCTCTGGATGGTGTGTTATCATATCGTGATCCTCATTTCTGGCGTCACGCATCGGACACTGTAGTGGGTTCAATCCATGTTCAAGTGGCTCCTTCAGCAAACGAACAAAGAATTATTCAAATGGTAGGTACAAGGACTTTACTTTGGTATCACAAGAGATGGGATCCCGAAGGAGGATAGAATTTGAGAAGGGTTGAGGGGTTGGGTTATTGCAAAAATTGACTTGCAAAGGAGATAA
>NC_090870.1:26072558-26100058 GCF_036669935.1 Montipora foliosa | reverse complement strand
GCCTGGTTATTCGTTTCTACGCTTCAGGTATCAACGAATGAACGCGAAATCCAAATTTTTTTTTTTCCTTATGCACTTCGGAAGATATCACAGTTAATGTTTCCAAAAAAATATATACAAATTTGTATGGTCTCATATTTCAGCATTCACTAAATTCCCTCCTTTCTAATAAGGTAGGGTAGAATACAAATGAAACTGATGGAGAACTCTACGTGACATGAAAACACAATAAACTTTCAGACCAACATAGGTTACAGTACAGTCTACACGTAATAATGACAGATCATGGTGCTTCATGGGTGGATATCGCAATCCATTTGGAGCTACAAAGTGAAATAAGACACCTTACATGCGCCAGAAAAGGTTCGGGACTTCCGATAAGAATACATGCGTTGGAAGACATTGCAAGGTATTGTACTCCATGTTTATTTGTCAAATGACTCTTTTAAAATAAAATTATCTCAACCCTAAAACACCAGTTATCATTACTTTCCTGAATTTGATTATGAAGGAAAACCTGTTCCTTTGTTTTCTACACATGGTTCACCAAGGAGCTCCGAATAATTCGTTGAGGAGTCCGGCCCAACTTAAGAACGACATTTACAACTTTTTTGCCCCTTTTCCCTATATTTACAAAAAGAATGGATACTATTGAACACGAGAAATTTGCCTGTGTAAAAAAAAAAAAAGGAAATAGTTCCTTGTGTGCGTATGAAATTTACACAATTTACACGACGCAATTAAGACGCCCCCAGAGACCCTTTACATTTTAAATTGTATTTTACAGCAAATACCACAATGTATATGATATAATCTTCCCCAGCTATTCCAATTCTCTGACACTTTAGACTGACTCTAAATAACGTTTAATGTTCGGCTTCTTTTGATTCTAATTGCCACCGGACTCTTTGCACACGCCATTGGACTGAGAATAATCACAGTGAGTGCTGGAATCAGCGGTATCGCTTCGACTGGCAGGCCCTTGCTCTGGTTTTTGTTTCTTCTCCAGCGCCCACTGCATGGCCCAGATGCTCAGCGGTCTCATATACGCGAGTGAACGAAAGTTGCCATTAGCAATAATCGCCTCGGGAGTCTGGAAACCCATCCCCAATCTTTCAAAGCAAGTGTTGTAAATGCCGCTAGCCGTTTTGAAGCCCTCTTCAACCAGACCCTAAAAAAATCAAACATTCTTGATTAGAGTACTCAACAGTTTCCTGTTCTGGTATACTCGTGAAAGAAATCGAAGATAGAAAGATAAGAGATAAAGCTTAATCAATCAATGAAAGAAGTAACTTTACAAAATCGGTAGAACAAGAGAAGTGAAGGAGAACGTGATAGTGAAGGGGTCGGAGCCATGGACACAAAGTCGGAATGGAAAATTAGGCAAGAAGATCAGCCCTAAGCCCCACACTTGAAATCAAGACATTACCTCTTGTATCATCGCGGCAGCCACAGCGTATGTAACTCCAGTCCACACTTCCTCTGCCTGCAGACTGCTTGTGTCAACCTTTCGATAAATTTTAATTTAATTTCGATTTGAAACATGACGGTGATACAAACCTAAGTATAAGTAAAGACTGCCCTCAGGTTCCCTACGATGTATTGGAATCTTTAACCAAACCTCAAGGCCGGGAACTTCATGCCCCACACTTCGCACACAGTGTGGGTACTTAAGCGTCCCGCAGCTTCTTGTTCTACAGCGTTTTAGGATCTTCAGTCGCTTCTTCGTGAAAGAGTACATTCTTTTCACGGACGGCCTATCTCCATTTTGGATAACAAAGGAATTCTCTACTTGCACAAATCCCATCATACACCTCTTTTAACCCCCAAAATTTTGCATAATCATTGTTTACAATTTGTCCTGGGACATGAAGATGTCCCAAGAGAAATCGAATACCCTAACTTAGAAGCAGCGATGAGCACGAAGCAATTCCTGTATACCATTCAAAACCACTGATATTTGGTAGAGTTTGGTTTCTTCTACAATTCCATACATAAATAGGTTTTAAAGCTAAAAATTTAATCAAATATGAAACAGAAAATTATATCGGCCATATAAAAAAAATAATAGAATTTTTGAGGGCTTAATGGACGAACTTTCAATTTAGTTAATCTCAGCTTCTCAGTTACTAATTTAACGTAAATAAGCAATTTTGTAATGTAAATTGGAATGTTAGTGATAGTGCTGTGTTTGTTAAAAAAACAAAAAAGTCCTTTGTACCATGTCTTTCAGTTAAACCCTTAAAGTCTTACATGCGGGAATAAAAATATCCTTTAATACAGGCAGCTTTTTGAGCCACAGACGGTAATTATTGCTTATGAATTGCTTATGAATTGTTTAACTTCTCTTCACACCACCAAATTTATATGTTAGGTATCGTTTCAGTATAAGAGAGGATTAATTTTAAAATCTGGGAGAAACTACTGTCCCGGCATGCGAAATGTTCACTTCCGGTTTCTCTCCGGGACTCAAAAACGCCGCGTGCTTTAAGCTCCCTATGTACTTCAACCGTCCCTTTGTGCGAGATAACCCTTCACTGAATGGCGACGCTCATGAAAAGTAAACATCTTTCTCATAAGCAATATCCACGGCGACAAATCAAAAATGTTATTCACTACTTGCACAATCCCATAATGCACCTCTTTTACCCTCCAGAATTTTGCATAATCATTGTTTGCAATTTCTCCTGGGACATGAAGATGTCCCAAGAGAAATCGAAAACAATGTCTATGCAAATTTTTGGGGGGTAAGAGGTGTATTATGGGATTTGTGCAAGTGGTGAATTATGCATTTGACGTCACGCTGCCATGTTGGTGTGTGAAGGCCATTGAATTGTTCGAATTGAGACTTTCCTTTGGTCACACAACAAATTACAGTGAGTCCTGCACGGTTTATGACCACCGATAGCCTAAGATTTAAAGTTCTTATCCAAGATTTGAAAGTCTAATCACTTGCAAATCAAATGATAAAGAAAGCACTCCCTCCTCAGCTACTTTAAAAATTTAAATGTTAGTGTGACCGAGGTTCGAGCCCACGACCCCCGGCGTGGAAGTCCGATGCCCAACCAACTGAGCTAACCAATGGTAGGTGCAGCACAGTAACAGTATGGAAATAATATTGGTTATTTTACCTGTCCATTGGGTCTCATGCCATTGACAGCACCCATGGTACCATCTTGGAATTTGAGCACGTTGTACTTGTAAACCGTAAGCAAGGCGCTTACTGCATTCTCTCTTGGAAACACCTGAAAATATGAATAGTTATTAGAAATATTTCAATCCAACGAGAATGGTAATCATCATCATCATCATCATCATTATTATTATCATTATTATTATTATTATTATTATTATTATTATTATTATTATTATTATTATTATTATTATTATTATTATCCAAAACATTAAGTAAGAAATTGTTTCCTTCTAGCGTTATCGAGAATGTTGTTAGAAAATTTCTCAACAATTACTTTACCTCCGATTCCTCTCAGAGTGTTGCTCGGAAGGAAAATTGTTTGTATTTTAAATTACCGTACATCGGTCCCTTTTCCATCATAACAAAACGCAGAATTAAGAAATTAGTCAACACATTTTGCAGCGACCTGGAAATTAAGTTGGTGTTCACCCCGTTTAAAATTAGGAGTTGGTTTGGGGCGAAGGATCCTATCCCTGCGGGTTTACGATCGCGAGTCATTTACAAGTTTTCATGTGCAGGCTGTAATGCCTGTTATATTGGTGAAACCAATAGACACTTCGCCACGCGCATCCGTGAACATCTCGCCTCCGACAAACATTCCCACATATTTAAGCACTTGAGAGGTTCTGATAATTGTCGCTCCCGGTGTTCAGAAGACTGTTTTAAAATCCTCGACTCTGCTTCCACACGTTTCCAATTGAAAATCAAAGAAGCCATGCATATCCTTTGGGAGCAGCCATCTTTAAATTCCCAAGTCAAACATCTTAATTTATCCCTTTCATACTAATTAGTTTCTTTTCTTAGCTTTAACAGTTTGGTTTTTTTCTGTTTTGTTTCGTGGTTGGATGTTTTTATTCTGTTCTCGCCTTCATCCTTAATTATTCATGTTATATCTCACTTTGTTACACTATTTATTGCTCAACTTTAGTTTATTTCTCATTTGTCAACTGACGATGGATGATGTTTCATCCGAAACATGTATTGATTAAATATGAATTTCAAAAACATCGTATGGATCATCAAAGCGATATCTTACTTCGTGCTGCTAAGAAGTTTTGGTATTATTATTATTATTATTATTATTATTATTATTATTATTATTATTATTATTATGAGAACTACCTCAACAGCTATAGGTTTAATTTTTGCTGGATGCATTAATAACAAGCCTAAGCCCCTACCAAGCGCTTAGAGGCTCAATGCTCGCCTAAGGATGACAGCTGTTCCTAAGATCACTGTCATCTGAGTGCATGCAAATATATACGGTATTTCCAAGTAGCTGAGAGACTCCACGACGCCTCTATCAATGGTCCCCAGAGCCCCAATCACTATTGACATTGTATGGGTAGTAGCCACTTGATATATCCGCCTTATCTCAAAAGCAAACTCATTATCTTTCTCCACACCTTCTCTTCCTGTTTCTCAGCCACACTGAAATCGCGTGGAACAGCAATGCCAATCAATGTCTACGAATGATTACATCATCATCAGTCCTTTTTGCGCCATGGGACGCATAAGGCCTCACTTGTTCATTAAAACAATGTCAGATCCATTGTGCTGGACTGGTCTGTCAGTACGAATCACAAGATCCCAATATAAGAGATAACCATAAAAACGTCCGCCGCCTTATTCGGACAAGTTCCAAGCACTTCGTCTTCGTTAAGGTCTCCATCGGCCCTTGTGGACTCCTGTAAATCTCTATTATTATCAATACGGGTCGCCAAATAACAAACTGCCCTCTGTAAAACGCGCCTCTTGCGGGCCAAACGGGAAATGCCCCGGCTGAAAAGACCGCCCTGATTCTGATTGGCTGCAGAGATGTCAACAACTTCACTTGGCCAATGAGATCCTGAGGATACCATTTCAATGCCAGAGTTTGCGCCAATATTTGTGGATGAGTTTTCTTTTTTTTTTGCTCTCGGGTAGCTGGTCGTATTCAAGCAACAACGTCCCATACCATATACATCTCTGTTAAACATTTCTTTCTTATTAAATGATTTTGTACGATTTGGCCTTGTACATCGATAATAATGATAATCACATCACTTTTAACTTTTCAATTTTAAACTAAACGTTTATTTGTGTCCCTCATAACATCATTTTCACCCTCGCTCCGCTCGGGCGCAAATGGTGCTACTCGGACCACAAATGGACTATACGCCCTCCAACAATGTGATTGTCCTATTCTCCCTTCGACACTCGCAGTTTCCGCTCGTAGTTTAGTGTAAGACCCTCCCAAGATCTTCGCTTTGATTCAGTGCTTCGCTCGAAGTCCAACTCGCACTGAGCTCAAAGTGCATGCTTGCTATCTCACGTGACCTGATTGTATGCAAACGCCAGAAAGAATCATCATTCTCCACTGTTGTTATTACTGACTGCTACCAGACAGACAGACAGACAGACAAGTAGACCGACCGACCGATCGATTGGCAATTTCTGTGCTCGCCAATACGGATGTTGTTCGCTAGACAAAAATGGCGTCATTTTAAAACTCAGCTATTGCACTAATATGATAACACGCTTACGTTTTTGGTCGTAAGGGACGTTAACAAGAGCAACTAAAATAATCTCTGTTTTCTCTTCTTGCCAGGCCGTGCGGTAGTTTTTCGTTTTACATTTGCAAACAATTTACGACTCAAATGTTCCAACATAAGCTCATTCTCTTGGCCTGCTTGCTCGTTTAGTGATGCTTCGATTTAGTATTACTAACAAGTACAAGCTACGGCTTTTTTGTACTAACATTTTAAGGACAAATGTTACAACCAGATCGGTCAAGATAGCGGTGTACATACAGCCTGCAGTGCAGGCGTCTTATCGAGCCGCCAATGTTGGATGTATGTTGGGACCGGTGGCAATTTATTCCTCTCCCCAAACTTCCTCTGTTTCAGAAATTCAAGATGGAGGCCAAAATTATGCTTTGCCCGTGAGCACTAAAATACGCCTGCACTGCAGGTTAGTCTACATAGGAAAATACAGACCGCGGTCAAATGTCGATTAATGCCAATCAAATTATTAATATCAGTCATTCTCAGTTCTTTTGAGACACGGTCATATCATAAAATGGTCTGTTTGATCGACTGCAATCTGACGGCGCAACAAGTAGAATTTTCCTGGGCTCTACGGTGCCTGACAAAGGTATGAACGTTCCCGGGTCGGGGAATATTCTAAAGTAATTAAAGTGGAGAGGATCCTCCCAAATTACAGTTTGCCCCGGGAATGAATACTTGCACGAGAGTATGCGCGCTCTATTGGAGAAGGCTTTATTAGCTACTCATAGCTTTGATTGAGAAGGCAAGACAATTGTTACTTTTGCCCATGAGGTTTTCGCCAGTATGTCCACAGCTTGAGACTGATTGAAGGCGCTCCTTTCGGGTAATCGCAAAAGACGAGATTGGTTATAAAGAAAGCTATAGAAGAATATTTATTCGAATAACATAACAAAATCAACTCAGCACAAAGGTTACGCATTTATTATTCTTGTCAATTCTTCCAAAAAAAAAGATCATTCTTTCAAAGTCGCACTTCCTTTACTATAGTTTTCTTGCCTTCCTTAAATCTTGATAGAAATGCAACCAAAGTGGCTGTTTTAATTGAGGAGTAATTGTCAGTTTCCTCCCAAGCATTGCCAGCCGAAACATTTAAGATCACGTTGTTAACGGCAACACGGCTGTCCTTAGATTCCTCGGGAACAACAGCTGGGTCGCATGACTGTAAGCATGATTGACGTTTGTATAACGAAGCAGGTGTAGGAGCTTTGGCACCGACAAATGTGGGTGAATGAGGATCATCCTTCAACAGTTCAGCTATCTCACTCCTAATCACTTTGCCAGTCTGTGTATTGCATTCAAGATGAGTAACATCTTCTCTGACAACAAGATCTGGCGCACGTTTAACAGAAACGTCATTTCTGTCCCGTGGTAGTTTCTCTCTCATCTCTAAGTCCTTTGCTTTATTTAGTTCATAATGCCTTCCTCTTTTCGAACCTGTTTTCCCTTTCAAGCCAGTATGATAATCAGCACATTTAGCAACTTTGTCTATTTCTTTGGTGTTTATTTTGTGAAGTTTCTTCACTTTACTTTGCCGTGTAAAGCACTGACGAATACGATCTCTGGTTGTTCTTGCGGTGTCCCAACTCAACATAATGACAAAAGATATTCCGCGCAAAAAAATCTTCCTCAAAGAAGTGCTCAACTTTGCAGTGCACACTTGTGTATTGCAAGTATTCTCTACTTCAAAGCGTTTATGACGTTATCTCCGTCACAAAAGACGCAATTTGTCTATGTTGTGCGCGCGCTCGCGCTCAGCCACGGCACACAGGTCATGTGCTCTATTAAGGCCTGGCCAAACGATCGCAACATTTTAACACAACGTCTTGCAACATTGGTGGGCACAACATGTCGCATACGTTTGACCACCCTGTTGCGATATGTTGCGATACGGTTGCAACATGTTGGATGATATTGGATCAAACCTGAAAACGGTCAAATGTTTCGTGCAACATTTTGGATGTTGCATGATGTACTCGTTTGGCCACGTTCACGCAACATTGTTGCACTAGATCAAGCGCGCTAGGTCCACTTGCGTTGAAAATGTTGAAAATGTTGCGTGCGTTTGGCCAGCTTGTTCAACACATGTCGCATCATGCAACAATGTTGCAAGATGTTGCGTTGAAATGTTGCGAGCGTTTGGCCAGGCCTTTAAACAAATGCTATCCAAGCTTCCAAAAAATCAATTACCTCATATTTAATCTACCTCAAAAAAACTTATAAGCAGCCGTTTATTTTTTTCGTTTATCGAGGATATAATAAATACCTTACTAACCACTTACTATAAAGCCATTAAGCTAGGCTAGGAAGGGCTGGGCTATATACTCTGATGTATTCGATGGAGGGGTGGAGTACCTTAAAAGAGAGTTAAGGGGGAAGGGGCTCAATAAATTTGTTCTCCCAAACAAACGCGCTTTTGAAGTTTTTAAGCAACAGAAGGCAACCGGAAGTGAACTGTGTTCCTTTTTGACTTGTCGTGACTCTTCCACACCTGTATTGCTAAATATCTTTTCACTACTAGAGACGCTTGAGTTGAAAAATCTGGGAGACACTATCGTCCTGGCATGCGAAATGATCCCTTCCGATTTCCGCCCGTGACTCAAAACTTCTTGTACTTAAGCAATGAGCACCCTAGTATATTTGGAAAGGGTGGCCATACAGGAAATACATACAACATTTGCAATGGTATGTTGCGTTACCTGATCACCAGGCGATTGTGCGAGGTCACATGCCTTTAGATACCACTGTCCAGCCATTTGATCTGCCATGATGCTGTCGCTGTACTTACTGTTGCTGCTATCGTAGTTGTAGTAAACTCCTGAACAACATAATTTGAGCTCTATTTTTAAAGCGTCTATGCATAACGCCACAACGGCAATATTGCGGTGTTTAACAACAAAGAAATAGGGACCATGTTGGTGTGTAAAACTGATTCACTGGGACAAATTGCACAATGCTGCCATTTTATTATTCAGACCAGAATGTCTTGTCAAGCTACTTCCTTATTCATATTTTTGCATATTCCTGGAAAGAGGGAGTCGATTAATACAATTTGCTAGACGATAGACGCCACTCAAGGAATTGACGCCTTGGCAGTAAAATTACACCATCATTTCACGTGTTAAAAAACACATGAAAATTCGGAGTTTCAAAAAACATATCAGCGCGTTCAGATATGCACAAGAATATCCTAAAATATAAAAGATTTCATGTGCAAAATTCTTGACAAAAGGAGACAACTATTTTTTTGTTTTTATCCTGACGCGTGTCCGTGGGTTTTTTTTTTGTCACAAAACCTCTAGGCTGATTCTCAAACGGTCCTGTCGTTTGCGGTCACACTTTCCTCCCCCCCCCCCCCCCCCCTTTGCCCGTCTGATGGATTTCAATCAGGCGGGGATGACCATCAGACGGCGAAGGGAGAGTGCGTGGCTACGAGCGACCTGGACCGTCAGTGAATCAGACTACAAAACCTCCACGTCTTATTTCTTCGCATGTCGTGCGCAAAAGAGAAGATCGCTGGGACTGATTCAGTTGCCCATAGAGCTTTTTGCAGATGCGGCGGCCATTTTCTTTTCTATTGTTTCGAAAGGAATTATGGGACGCTCAGGGGGCAAATTAATACGTGTTTGCCCCCTGGGCATCCCATAATAGCAATCTGAAACAATAGAAATCAATATGGCCGCCGTATCTGCAAAAAGGACTATGAGTGGCTCAAACAACAGCAGATTGCAAAACCGGTGTCATCGCGAAACTGCATCAAAGAATTTCTTGTAAACACCTCTATTCAAAGTTACTAAAAAAATCTTCAAGCACGCCCAATTGTCAGTGATAGGCATCTTACCATTCCACAACAAAGAGTGATAAGCCTTTTTTCCGCTTGCTAGAATGTTTGCATATTTAGCTGCATCATCTGGAAATCCTAAAATTGTAGCAATTTCTTGCATAACACGTAAAGCCGCAAGCCAAAGCCCTCCACAATAAGCACTGTGGAAAATCAAAAGTCATACCATCAGATTTCACGGTCCGCTATTACTGACGTTCAAAACTGACCGATTGGACCTCAGAGGGTTGGATCTAGGGAATAGTGACGTCATTTACTCACTAGCTTAAAGTTTCAGCGTGTAAACGCAACTTATTTTAAACGCAAAACACGAGTTTAAAAATCTGAAAGCCGCGAACATACGCATTGCATTCTTAAACTAGTGAGTCTTGACGTCATTTTCTCGTTGACCCAGCTCTCTCAAAATTTTAAAGATAGTAATGGAGGAGCAATAAATAAGAAATTTCCAGTTAAAATAAACAAGTCATTTTTTAAAATCAGGACTTAAAATTTGAGTCACTTAGTGTTTAGTTAACATAGTTTTGAAATCCAAAGAAAAAGGAGAATTTAGCACTTCAAATAGATCACTTTGCACCTTTCGGTACTGCAAAATGTTAATAAAGGAAATATATTGCCTAAATTCAAACCGAAGGGGTAAGAGGTGAAACGCTTAAATTTTATATTGCGTGGGTTAAGCAAAATAATACGTCGCCATCAGCTGATTGCATCAACATAACTCTTGGGGGTCAAGCTTGAGTGGTGCTTGGACATCACCCACCCCTCCCACCTCTGCAATCGTATGAGGGCCGAGTTTCAGTTGTTTCTCCCTCACAGCTAATTACATCTGGCTGTAGTGCTGCGTGAGCTCATGGGACCTTTGCGAAAACCACTTACATGATTGGAAGTCTTTCCTTCGAATAAGGATGAACTGTTATGTGATCGCGACTATTCCGAATATTTTATATTGTTTTGCTTGATAAATTGGAAAAATTATTCGAACTGGAATCAGACCAAACGCCACCATAGCATCACATTGACATTGACTTTGACTTTGACTTTGACTTTACTTTACTTTACTTTACTTTTTTAATTACTTTACTTTTTTAAAATTACTTTCATTAGAGCGGTTTTCAATTGAGTGTCGTAAAACAAATACCAAAGTAATTTCTTCGCCCAATCACAGCAGGTGCAAACAGCGAAATAAACCCATCCAAATTCGCAGCAATTCCATGTCACTTGCTCAAAGCGCGGGAAAATTGCGCGTGCAAGTCGCAATTGGTTTTGGTTTCCTTTTCATTGGTTAATAAACTGGTGCGAGATTCTTAATGGGACAGTTTTTCGGTGGGTGATTGACCCAATCACTAAGCATAGCAATTGCAATTACTTTTGACAGTTATTTGAAAACTGCTATGTCACAATTGACAAACAACGTCAATTGTATTGCTCTCGATGTCTATACCTCGGTCCTGATACGACCCACGCATCGAATGTTTGATCTGCAAATCCCGAATTTTCTATCAAGCCATCTCCATCCGTGTCATAGTTCAAAGTCTTAGTCATCACTGTCTGAGGAATACGAGTGAAATAATATTATAAAATGGAAAATGGTTTTAACCCAGGAGTTACATACCTCAATGGATTTTGATCGTCTGGGTGAAAGTAGTCCTGATAAAATTACTACCAACAGTCCTTCTTACGACTACTTTTCCCCAGACGATCAGATTCCATCGAGGTATGTAATATCATATCAACAAATGGCGCAGTTTCAATGAGTGACATATAATCAACCCCTAAGTATTGAAGTACTTTGGCCAATCAACACAAAGAACGCAGACAATAAAGTGGTCAGTCTTGCGGATGCAAAACCAGTTACTTTGATAGCCCTTTTCTCACAAAGAATAATTTTGTTCATCATAGACCACTTTCATACATAGCGACCTCCTTTACATTCTCTTGTATTTATGTTAATTAGACCCACTGCCCTCCTTTTGAAACAAAGACTCTTTTGAAATTTGCTCTTGGTAGCGAGGCTAGAAAGGCTATTAGCATTAAAACAAAAGAATATTTTATTTGGACGCCATTATGAAACAGGTCTATAGTTAATTCGATCCTTTGTTAGTGCTTCAAAAAGTCACTGGAAACCAAGCTCATAGCACATCGATCGTGGTGTATTTAAGCATTCTTATTAAAAATAGACGACTACCGGTAAATACATCTTTTTTGGTGGACTGACATATCTCGATTGCCGATATTGTGATTGTTCCTCTTATTATTTCTTCCATGATATCCTTCGCGATTCTAACTCCGAGAGGTCAATTTACATCCAAAATTATTGACATGTTGAAATACCTTTGCAACGGGCCACATATCTTGTAAAAACTGGGTATCGTTTACCGCCTTGTAGTCCCTGTACACCTGCGGTTGAAGTGTTAAGTTGTTAAAAATATGGTACTCGAAGCGGGGTGTCATTCTTCAATAATCCAAGAAAAATCTTCGCAATCTATCCATACCTGCAGCACAAACTTGAGATTAAGATCTTTCCAATGCGCCGTATCATGAATTGTATAAGCATTCACTTTCTCCCAAGGCTCTTCCGCTAAAAGAATAAAAAAAACATCAGGAGAAAAGAGTTATGTGAAGACCGAATGAATGAATGGTTTGTCTCCGGCCAGCCGAGGTCCTTACCTGAGGAGTGGTCAATTAAGCGATTTTTTTTTAGTTCTCATTGGAATGCTTACATCATATAAAGCACGGATGCAAAGAAAGTGTGCAGTTTAAAACGAATAGAGAGCTCCTGATTGATTGTTGAGAACGTCCAAATTTGCCGTCATTTTGGCACGCCATTTTTGCACACTAAGGCTTTGCTCGGTTCTTCATGACAAAGTGAGTGAGTTCCGAAATAGAAAAAAAAAGAGAAAACAATCCGTCACAACTTTGCAATTTGATCCCTCCGTTCCTTTTGATCAGAGGCGATGGAAGGGATAAGGGGCGGGGGGGAGTGTACCACAAAAATGTAGCATTCAAAATTTGATAACAAGTTCACCTTCACTGCAATCGCAGTTTTTTGGAGATGCTACTAAGGTAATCAGTAGATTCAATTAAGCTTGTGTAATGACCTTAAATTTCCATTTTTTGACACCGAACCCCTTTACATACAGAAGTACCGGTAAGTGTTTCAAAAAAAAAAAATTATTAGACAAGAGGCGTGAAAAATAGAATTCAAATAAGTCGCTTACTGCATTAGCTATCAAGCGCAGTACGGCCCGCTGTAATTGCCCGGTGCACGGCCCGCTAAATTTGAAATTTTGATAAAACATTCTCCAGCAACTTTATCACGCCGTTTCTGTTACATAAACTTTGAAACTGTTCAAGTATTTCAAGCAACTTTTTCAAAGAGCCAAGAAGATTTCGTTTTTCGGATTTTTAAATGGCAATCCTTGTGGCAGTTGAACCTTGCCGCACGCCTGATTACCTCAGAGATATAATAAATATCTTACTAACCTCGTTTTCTCTTTCCCTTCGATTTATGGCCCGCGCGCTTGGGCCATAAAGCAAAGGGAAAAAACGCGGACAGTAATTTACAGTACGGCCCTCGAACTAAGAGGTATGTACGCAAGAAAGAAGATTCCATAAGGCATTAGGCGACAAACTTCAAAGGAAAGGAGCACTAGAGCACTTTGTTTTCAAAAGAGTAAAATGTCCCTTGCTGTGGAAAAGGGTGTCTTCTCACAAGAAAAAAACATTCTAGTCACGACAATAATTCGAGAGTTATCCACGCGATACGGATCTTAGCCCAATATTCGTCTCTTTTGGCTAACAATGACGAAACGTGGGCCTTGAGGTAAAAGAAAAATACCATATCTAAATAGAAAAGCCAGTGCCGTTTCTGGTGCTTAAGGTGGTTATTTCCTTTTCCAAATTATAAAGTAATTTTTTTTAAAAAGTGATTACAGTAATGACCCCTTCTCCAAGAAAATGTATTTTCCAAAATTTCCTGTCCTGTTTTTGGTTTGAACTCACCGGGGTCTCCAATATCGTGAGGTACACAACCAGCAACCTTTCTTCGACAATTACGTCCATTCATCATAGTCAGCATGACTTGAGTGTCTGTTTGGTTTACAGCCAGGGCTATGAGGTAAATAAGTACCATATCACGATCAATAACATACTTTTGGCAAAATGAGTCCACGTATTGCATGGTTTACACATGTTTCCGAACATCAACCACCTTTCAAGATACCCGCAAACGAGGAAACACTGTTGCGGAAACAATGTTTCCCGAAGTGTTTCCTCGGCGCGCAAACGAGGAAACATTTGCTGAGGAAGCAAATTGTTTCTGAACAAATTCACAAACCCTTTTGCTCCCGCAACAAATGTGTGTCAAACTGTCTCACAACTCTTTGAATTCACGATCTTGCGTAGCGGGCTGAGTCGGGAAAATTATAAAAGAAAAAACTGGAGGAGCTTACGTCCTCTTTCGGCTATTCTCGACTCCTTACCCCTTTGAATGACTTTCATTTTCAGGGAACGATCTACTCCCACACCTCTTCCCCTACCCCCCATCCCCTAATTTCTAATGCCCCTTCTGACCACACCTCAGAGCATAATAGCAATTTTATTCAGCATGAGGGGCAAAAGCCTGTAATTTAATGGCAAGAAAAAGAAAGTGACACATGCGAACTCATTTACAACTGTTATACATGTAACAAGATGTTCATAAACACGAACAAACCTATGTCGTATTGAAGACTAAGCTGCAGCTTTGGCCAAAGTAAAGCAAGTGCAAATGATGCGTAGAAGTGGACATCGTAGGTATTGTACATTCTGTATTCATGTCCTGTAAAATGTAAAGCAAAGTCACGGCATTTTTTTTTTCGGGCTTACAAGAGAAATCGAAAAAGAAGCCTATGAAAATTTGGGAAGGGGGGGGGGGGGGGTGGAGGGGGTTACCGGTAACAAGGTGTATTATGCGATTTGCGAAAGTAGAGAACCAAGTACACTTCACAACCCATTAACCTTGGCCCAACCATCACTTCAATAAGGGTTCAAATGGGTACAACAAAAGATTCCGAAAAACGTGCAGGCCATGAAGGAGTGAGGTAATCTTGCTCACAAGTACTGAACTGTACCTTCTAAATACGCAAATCTTCCATATTCTTTAACATATTCAGGAATACAAGTTTTCTTATTGGTTGCAATGTGTGAGACATCCAGCCAAACTGTTCCCCCATCACTTACAAAGTACAGCTCATTAAAGAGTGCTGACTTGTACCAAGATGGTAAGGAGCTGCAAGAAAAAACGCCAGCCACTCAAGTAAACATAATAAAATAGGATAACCGTAACAGAAAATAACCCTGATGATTTGCTAAGCTTGTAGTTGTAAAAAGGAAGTCGATCTTGAGACTTGAAAGGACAATTTGGACATTTATTGGAATTGAGCATGCATCTTATTAAACCATCATTTTTTTGCAATGAATAGATTCTTTCTTATTCTTTTTTGCGATTAAAATTTATAGTTTTTGAGTTTCTGTTGTTTTGGCCTTCAGTAAAGATAAAGACGGCTTGATATTTTTACAACGGCATAAATAAATGGTGTATTTCCCAAGAATGATTATGTGATTTAACAAACAATTCTCTGGGTTGTCAGTTATCAGAGATACCAAAAAGGATGGTTATCTCATCATCTAGATGGGTTTATATTAACAACCATACCCTCAATTATATCTAGCTGACTGTGAATGTAATGAAATGTAACGTAAATTCGTAATCAGCGTTTGTTCTTATTGTAAGTGGGTAGTGTAAGCGTTAGAGTTATTAACTATGTTGGTTAGAGCGTCGCACCGGCATTGCGAGGTCACAGGTTCAAACCCGGTTGAAGTCCTAAATTTTTCAGGCTTCTCCACGCAATTGCTAAAATAGCCATTTTCATAGTTTTCATTCATATGTAAAGTAGAACCTAATTACCATCACAAAAACTTCGCTAGTAGACTCGCTTTGAAGTGGAGGCAGCCATGAACTCGGAAATGGCCTATTGCGTTCATAACTGCGAGGATCATATCCGCAGTTCAATATATGCTTCATTTCATATATCATTTCATCGTTTTCTTCCTTACATTACTTTATCAAACTGCAAACAAATTTTGAGCACAGGAATGGCAGTTCGCTTCTGTCAAGCGAGGAAAGCCAAACAAAGCAATAATATTATTGTTTAAAAAAGACAAAATATTCAAGATGTGTCCAGGATTGACCCTAATTAGATGCACGACGATTTCAATAAGCGTCACAACGTGTCTCCTTGCTATTTTCCCCAACTTCTCACCTCATTAATAATTCATTAGTTAATAATTCAATTGCATCGCCCCATTCTGGTCACGCGGACGAGTTTGAAACCCAATGAAACAAAACGAAACAGCACTTGTTGATTCACTAAATGAATTTCAAATACATGTGGTTTGAAATCAGTTAACGGAAACGAGTGCCGTTTCATGCGTTTGGAAATCCACGAAGCTCTCGTACCTTCTTGTTGGAAATAGCAAATGCTTAGACTAGAAGGGAAACCACTCATGTTGGATGTCAAAATTGAGTGTGCATCTAATTAGGGTCAATCCTAGCCATAACTGAAATATTCGTTTCCACCTCTGTTTCCATCCTTATGCCTTTGGAAATAACTTGTGCCAGTTGACTGCACATGTTTAGAATATCAAAGACTTCTTTACTGCCTTTTGGAACCCCCCTCCCTGTCCCTTTGCCAAATCATAACTTAATTCCCAGAGATAAGTAACTCTAGGACTCCACAATGACATGAAAATAATCCAAAAATATATATAATACAGTATTATTACCGCATGTCTGTTTTAAATTTCACTTTGTTAGAATCCATGTAAGTGTACAGTAAAAACAAAACTTACTCATCTTCTAAAATTGGTTTTTGCCAAGCTTCTATTTTGGATTCCCACATTGGGTAATGCATCAGAGCATGACAACATAGTGATTTACTTGCATTTCCATGGCGACCAAAGAAACGAGTATAAAACCTGAAGGCAAATAATTTACGATAGTTTAGCAACAACAAAATGAAAACAAGACACTACATCCCATTCTTAATAGGGTAATAATAATAATAATAATAATAATAATAATAATAATAATATATCGCTTTGATGATCCATACGATGTTTTTGAAATTCATATTTAATCAATACATGTTTCGGATGAAACATCATCCATCGTCAGTTGACAAATGAGAAAGTGACAAATGAGAAAGTGACAAATGAGATGAGTGTTTTTATTCTGTTCTCGCCTTCATCCTTAATTATTCATGTTATATCTCACTTTGTTACACTATTTATTGCTCAACTTTAGTTTATTTCTCATTTGTCAACTGACGATGGATGATGTTTCATACGAAACATGTATTGATTAAATATGAATTTCAAAAACATCGTATGGATCATCAAAGCGATATCTTACTTCGTGCTGCTAAGAAGTTTTAATAATAATAATAATAATAATACCTCTGTTGTTTGTGTTGACCTCAATGGCGAACAAGCAAACCATGTCCTTTACATGGATGATCTTAAGCTGTATGCAAAGTCTGAAAAAGGTTTGGAATCCCTGGTGAATTCTGGCCATGTGATCAGTGCGGATATAGCCCTGGGTGGACTTTGTTTGGGGTGACAAAATGTGCAACGTTGGTGGTAGTAAGTAGAGGACAGGTTGTCAAATCCAAGGGAATTAAGTTGCCAGATGGCAAGGAGATCAAGAACCTGGAAGAGGGAGCCAGTTATAAACACTTGGGTATCCTGGAGGCAGACGAGGTCCAGCTACATTGTAGATGAAATGAAAACCAACCTAACAAAAGAATACTTTCGAGGAGTGCGTAGGCTGTTATGATCAAAGCTGGACAACGTCAATGTGATATGTGGCATTAACATTGGCTGTCTCTCTCCTATGGTACTCAGCGAGTTTTATCGAATGGACCCGAGACAAGCTGAGATCACTGGACAGAAGAACTTGGGAAACACTAACTATGCACAGGGCCCTCCATCCAAGGCATAGCGTAGCACAATTATACCTGCCAAGAAAAAGAGGTGGTAGAGGACTTGTGTCAACAGAAGATTGTGTGGACCAAGAAACAACAGGGCTCCCTAGCTATATAGCTGGGAGTGGAGAGAGGCTGCTGTCCGTAGCACGGAAAGGAATGAATGCCCCGAAGGAGAGTTGTGACAGAGAGAGGAAAGGATACAGGAGGTGACAGAAAAGAAGCTCCATGGACAGTTTCTGAAAGAAATGAGAGAAACAGCAAGTGAGAAAAGAGAACAAAGGTTATCAAGGCCAAAATTGACAAGACACAGGAGTACTGGTATTCACTTTGCAGATTATGCAAAAAGAGTAATGAAACTGTCAACCATCTTGCGAGCGAATGTCCCAAATGAGTACAGTCTGAATACAAGCGACAACACAATAATGTTTGCAAAAGTAATACACTAGGATCTCTGCAAACAGGTCAACGTAAAGTGCGGAGAAAAGTGGTATGAGCATACAGTGTAGCTCGGAACCAGTTTTTGAGAATGAGAACGCGAAGATACCATGGGACCTCACAATTCAGATGGACAAAAGGCTCCCACACAAATAGACCAGATATTGTACTGGTCGATATGAAGAAGAGAGAGTGTCATATAATAACGTTTCTTGCCCAGGAGATAGTCGTATTCTGCTGAAAGAGGAAGAAAAAACAAACAAGTATCGAGACCTTGTAGCGGAGATGAAGGCCTTGTGGAAAATGAAAAAAGTGACCGTCACTCCAGTTGTAATAGGAACGTTGGGTACCATAAAGGAGAATTTCGAGGGCTATATGAAGAAGATTAATCTGGGCCTTGGGCCATGCATGGTGCAAAAGACAGTCTTGATAGGTTTGGCAAGAATCCTAAGAAGAGTCCTGGAGTGCTGAGACTGCTCGTTGCAGTCAGACTGGGACTCACCAGCAATTGTACAATGTGGATGAAAACAAATAATAATAATAACCCTCAGCAAGGTCAAACCAAAAGCATACTATGGCACCTCTAGCTGCTGCTATATGGTCTATGTATGATCTTGGAGCACAGTTTACAGCCGGCTGGAATCACCTCTATGCTGGTTTTTGCTGAGGGAAGGAAACCGGAGAACCCAAAGAAAAACTCTCGGAGCAGAGTAGAGAACAAACACAAACTTAACCCAGATCAATTTTGATTGAACCATAAAAATTATCATTAAAATGCAGCATTTCAAACTGGGAAAAAGTTGCAAATTAACTACAGATGACCTCTTTAATATCTTTCCTAGGAAGACCCCAAAGAAGACATGATTACTCATGGCACCTGTAGTGTTTTGTCTTTGCAGATCCAAAGTGGACTACTGGATTATCCCAACACAAAGCAAATTCCAATTTTGTTTTTCCATTTGACGGTATCTTGCTTGTGGCCGCTACAGCAGCACAGAGTGTTTGCTCTTGTCTGGATGGTTCACAAGGACCTATGAATGGTATTGAAATTAACTTAATCTTATTAACCATGTACTGGAAAGACCTTACTCCTCCCACATAGGATTGTCACATACAGAGAGTCCAACTGAAAGAATTATTTCATACTGGCAAGCCAGAAGTCCAGATTTTTTTCCCTCAAACAAAAAAAAATAAGTATGGTACATTTATGCAAACAAATACATATTATCTTATTGGATGATTTAGTGTGTTAGTATTGTGGGATATTATTACGAATCTCGCTGTATAAAAGGGACGAGTAAAAATATACCACGATACTAGACACTAAATCGTCGAATATGAGATTTATTATTCAACTCAGTAGCAAAAATAGAAGAAATGTCATATAAAGCTTAACTTATAATTTGCTTCCTCACATGACAAACTATCTTAAGGACGGTGCCTACTAATTCAAAGATATTTTTGCCCCGGGTTATGATTATGCAGGAAATGTTGATCCTAACAAGTGCTATTGAAATCCAAAAAGAAAATTGGAGTTAACTACTCATTTTTCAAAGATAATTCATGAACAATATTCGTATAAAGCTCTAAAATACAAAGCATTGCATGGCGTTCTTTCTCAAATTGATGCTCAATTATCTCTAAAGAATGCATGGTTACCCCCAATTTTCTTTTTGGATACCAAGAGTACTTACTTAGATCTACTTTCTCTGCATAGTGTTAAACCGCGCAAAAATATCTCTGCATTAGTAAGCATCACCGATAGGAAATCCGAGTATCTGGAGATGTGCAGAACGTACGCGTAATAACAATAATATAGGCACCGTCCTTAAGTGACTATTCAGCGAGTGACCGTCCTGCAGGTTTCGCACGCTCATATTAGGTTGCTGTTGATTGGTCAAAAACGAAAACTTGTCAAATTTGTCAATCGAGTCATCGAGCAAAGCGTCATGCATTTTATTCCAAACACTTGCATTAAGTGCAAGGAAAACAACGATGGAATATTATCAGAAATTTCTTTATCACAAGGTTTATTAATCACAATGCATGATCTCGATATCCAAGTAAACTTCCAATCAAGATAAACAGCTCTCCTGAGTTAAGGTTCGAGGTCAACATACATTATCTGTAATCTTTCTCAGTTTTCACAACAGCAACAACGTATAATACTCTACATATAGTTTGAATTTTCTCTTAGTGTCACAGTCGTGTCTTCACATGATTTCCGAAGAAATCACAAATTGCATGTGGCTTGCTTCTGGGTTAGAAGAACCATTTCCTGCAGCAGATCTGTTAACTTGGAAAGGACCAGTGAAAGCTTTAGATCTGGCATATTCTGCAGAAGCTTTTCTGTGACGGTTTGTAGCACTTCTCATGCAATTAGATTTACTTTCTGGTGCTCTCTCTTCCTCTTCTTCAACACAGTGATTTTGCACGGATTGCTTCTTCCATTTCGCCTTCAAGCAGCCGCAAACAACACTTCTTCCCGCACTTTTGCTATCCATTCTGGATCAGACTCGTCAACGAGGCTGTATTAATTATTTTATTGTCTTTGGATTTATAGGGGTCTGCTTAATAGAGGTTTTTAATAATAGAAATTAGCGAAATAAAATGCATTTTCATGTCCACATCCACTAAATAGAGGTGTCTGCTGAATAGAGGTTTGTTATTAAGAGAAGTATAGGATGCTATTTTCAGGACCTGACTATTAAGTGTCTGCTGGATAGGGGGTCTCACGTCTGCTCGATAGAGGTTTCACTGTAAAAAGTTGTCAAGTTCCTTGGGAGGAGTTTCTTCAATGGCCCAAAGTTGCTTCTTTCACAGACTAGCACAACCATTTCAATAGAATGGGGTCAGTTTTTCTCTTTTTGTCGAATGTACATTTATGTTTCGGTTTTCTTCAATAAACAAAGAAAGCAACTGTAATTCTCGTGTAGGTCATCACTTGTCTCTAGGAAATCATTTTTTTCCAAAAACCTCACAATTATATTTGTCAAGCATTCATAGATTTTCTGCTACTACACTGCTATTACACACACATTACACGCATTCTACACTGTACATGCGTGGACATGCTGCTATGCATCTGGCTGGTACTGTATCAGGTACAAAAATACTTTTCTCTTTGCAAACAAGTACGTGTAGGGCACGTTTTGACAAAGACAGTGTATGTCCAAGTTTCTTGGCTGCTAAGGACCAAAACTACATGTACATGTACATGATGGCATAGCCACGGAGGCCTTCAACCACTGACCGTAAGCTTGCATTTTAACCACTTCAACACTACCCCTCCACAACACAAATGTACTGTGAATGAATCGACAGTAATACCTGTTGTAGAATTGAGTTTTCCATCATCCATCAAATCCTCCCACACCCGTCTACAAGGGGTTTGAGCATCAAAAGCAGTTTTTGTTGTTACAGTAACAATGTTCTTTCCAGCCTAACAAAGGTAAATAAGGAAGAATTTATCATTTTGCCCCAAGAGAGTCCGAGAGTGAGAGTGAGAGAGATTTTACTGTCTAACGCCAGACAATTAATTTTTACTCATCACTTGGGGCTGCTTTAGGAGTCCTTGAGCCAGGATAATCAGTAAATCAAATTATCGAGTAGATTTCACTTGGACACCAAACCATAAATTAAACAGGATCTGTTAATCCACTGATTAGCAAGGGCTTGGAGGAGAAATGTAGCAAGTACATATTTTTATTAATATTGTACTATTCACCTCTGAGCAAACAGATGGTTTCATGTTTCACTTTGGTTTATTATCAAGGAAGCAATTAATTTTAAGTGATAAACTCAGCTGGCTATTCAATGAGTGTGGTATTATACACTTATTACAGCAAATTATTCAACTCAAAGTCAGTGAAAGTGGCAGATATTTGCAACTTCAGTACATGTAGATATCCACCACTACTCAACTTCACTTGATTGTTATGATTTTTTAAATTCATAACAAGACAAAAAACGTACTCACAATACTTCACAAATGTACTACTATAACTTACAAATTTAACAAATTACTTTCAATCAATACCGTAATGAAAAAAAAATGAAAAAAAATGATTACTGGATTGCCATACTACATGTACATGTATATACACTTTACCAGTACATCAAAGAGACACGATCATTCTAATGGCAGAGATACTGTACACCTTAGATTTGGATGCTCACTTGACATCAAAATAATGATACAGGGTTACCCAGAATAGCATTAGGGCCCTTTGTTTGGACGTTGAATGAAGAATATTGCATTAACCGATTGACACCTAGGGGTGACACTTAACACATGTTACTCTGTCTAACGCCAGACGATTTTACTCGTCATTGGGGGCGGTCCAGGGCAGTTCAGGTGTCAATGACTTAGCAGAAAAATGACAAAAGCCTAAGAAACTCAAATCGTCCCAGTTGTGAAGATCAGAAAACAGAAATGGAAAGATAAAGATTGTCAAAAGTGGATGTACACTTCAATTACATGTACCTGATGCTGCGATTTTGCTGCAATGCCAAATGTATATGGCTGTGAAGGGTGTTTGTGATGAAGAAGAACTCCTGTTACTTCAGTTGCGCTGTGAGAACCTTTTACTGAATGTCTTTTATCGAGAACATGATTTTCGGCAGAGCTATGACTTCCACGCCTGCATGTGAATGACTCGTTGTAATGTCCACTGGATACTTCACTAGGAGTTCCATCGCTGTTTTGAAAGGTAAACATGATTGATACTTCTACTTCTTCATCATTGTAGTTTTCCACTTCCCAGATAAAAACCGCAACAGGTAGACTTGTGTCCTGAGAGATGATGGAAACATAAAATAAAACATGTACATTGTATATGTTATTATAAAATTTAATGTTCTCATTTACGTTAAAAGGACACCAGGTCAATCAATCATTACTCAAACCAGGCCAGTCATGTACATCACGTACATCAGTAAACAGAAGAAGATAAAGATTGTCAATATTGGAAATAGCAAGACTCAAATTTATTATTCAAATGTACGCAGATAAAGATTGAAACAACCTCGAGATTGCTGTTAATGAGAATTGTTACCTTTGTGTGAATGGTTAAATTCTAATAAGTTATCTCAGTCTTAACACAGCTAAATCTAACTTCGTTATTTTTCATCCCTATCAACATAAACTAGATCATAATGTCAATTTGAAATCATTTCATAACCAGTCTAAGCAATTAGTATCTTTCAACTTCAACAACAAAAAATATGCACGTCAACAATTAATTTTGCTATGGTGGGGGAAGGTTGGAACCAAAAAATTCTGGCAAACTGGAATTTTTTGGTTCCAACCTCCCCTGACCATAACCAGTCACTCATCTCCAAATTTTTGAAGTGCATAATTAACATTGCTTCCCGATGTTGATTTTAAGGTGATTTGTTGTTGTTGATGCTTACTTACTTATACACTTTTGGTTGAATTTGGCGTGTGTTTTAGTGTTGGTTATTGTATTAGCCGTTGGATTTTGACGAATTTTATTGTTGACCTAGGGAGAAATGTTGAACTGCAGGTTGGTTGTTGATGTTGGAAGAAATTTTAATTTCTTGAATTTTGCACCATTCCGGCAACCATAGTGTTTCACCATTACCATTTACCCTCCAAAAAGGTATGCCGATCTAGGAGTGCTGATCGATGGTAATCTTTCCTGGAAGTAACACATTGCATGACTACAAAGATCTTAATGAAAATAGGCCAAGGAATTGGTATTATCACCAGGCACTTTTAAACATTACTATTCTGTAGTCAGAGTGGAGGCTGAGGGTCTCTTAATGACATTGTATTTTAACATATAAACAATAAACACTTAATAAACAAGTACTCATTCTTCATGTAAACATCTGATTCTTCATTTAAGTCCAATAAAATCAACCACTTGATCTAAAGATAAAAGTCACGCTCTGTAAAGCCTACTCTTTTGAATACAGTACATGTACATTTCCCCAAACTCATCTATCAATTTCAAACATATAATTTCCATTTCCATTACCACCATTCATGCTACACAATTCATTTATACATACCTTGTAATCATCAGGAAATACAGGAGAAACCTGACGACAAATAAGCTTGATATTTTGTCCTGGTAAATAATAAATGGTCCAGGCCCGAGGATACAATGCATGGTATGTAGCATGAGCACCGTTAAACCCCCAGTTCCAACCTTGTAAACTGCGTCCACACAGCACTCCATTAGGACGGTTTGGAGACAACACTGCCTATGCAACAGAGCCAAAATGTTAATGTTAAAATAAGAAGAGTAGCTTGTCATGATCAGTGAATAAAATATGGATTATAAAGTGATTTGGTGAGTTACTTGTACCAGTTTTTCATTATTGCTACTTAGAATAACAATAATAATAATAATAATAACTTTCCTCAGAATCCTTGCTGTTCCTAATAGTGCAGTCTTTTGTAGGAATGCTGTTCGGAGTGTAATGCCCAGTTTCCCAACCCAGTCGCCTAACTTTCTTGTTACTCCACCTAGGGTGCCAACAATTATAGGTATTACCTGAGCACTTTTCAAATATTTCCACATTCTTATAATTAATTTTCCCTCTTCAGGTCTTGGTATTTTTCAACCTTTTCACCCTCTTCATTGATGACTACGATGTCAGGCCTTCAAGAACATGGTCACAAATTGGATACAGACATCACCAGATCTTGATTCTTTCATTCTCCACTACACTCTCAGGTGTAGAGCTCATACCACTTTTCGTTACGCTCTAATCTGTACAGTATTTCTCACACAGTTTCAAGTGGGCTGCCTTCGCAACATTGTCATGTCCGCATTTGTATCCCTTCTGAGCCACATGTAACTTCTTACACCCGCTCACAACGTGATATACATTCTCAACATTTTCACCACACCATCTACACAAGAAAAGACTCTGCCGTCTTATCTGTTGGTCCTAATAGCTTGCTCCTGAGCAGCAAATAATAGGGCATCAGCCTGCACTTTCAGATCTGCCTTTCTCAACCATTCCCACATTCCCACAACATCTGTCAAATCTGGCATGTCTCTCAAATACTGGCCATACATATTCTTCCCCTTATAATTCCTTAACTTCTCCTCATGCCAGGCCTTCTTGAACTTGTTGCTTTCTACTCTTTGCTTGTAGTCTATGACATCAATGGCTTTGATGTCTCCAAGTAGATCCCCTTCCAAATTCTTCACGTACCATCCCAAGCTATTTTCTTCACACCTAACACAACCCTCGCAGCTGATTAATCCATGCCCACCTTTCCCACGGCCTGGTACAACCTGTCAACATCACTCTTGGGATGAAATGCTCCATACATGGTCAGGATCTGTCTAGTCTTTCTGTCCAGAGTTCTCAATTAATTGTCTGTCCATTTCATGATACCAGCTCCATATCTCATGACCGCCACTGCCCACATGTTAATTGCTTGGATCTTATTCTTGCCATTCAATTTTGACTTCAGCACCATCTTCTAACACTGAATCTTCATCTCCCCTTCTTTTACACTGTCTGATTCTAGAATCCCCAAAGATCTGTATCCATCCTTGTCTCTTTGTTTCATTGCCTGCCCATCTGGAAAGGTTACACCATCCACCTCCACAACCTTTCCTCTCTTGAGAACCAGTACACCACACTTCTTCAATCCAAAATCCCATCCCAATATCTTTGCTGAACACTTTACAAACTGTCTGCACAAGTGAATCAATTTGGCAAACAGTTTCAAGTCATCCATAAAAAATAGATGATTAACTTTGTACATACTGTTTATGGTCCCATTCATAGCATCCCTTTACCTCTCGCAGGATCAAAGTCAGTGGTATCATACATAGGACAAACAAGAGCGGTGACAGACTGTCTTCCTGGAAGATCCCTCTTCTTATGCCCACATCTCCCAATGACTGCCCACCGGAAGTCAGCTCTAACTTCCACTTAGACATACTACCAGTAAAGAACGTTAACATTCTCTGCAACACCAAACAACTCTAAGCACTCACAAATACAGGTATGGGGCACCATATCATAGGCTTACTTGTAGTCAATCCACGCTATATATGTTGCCTTATCTACTAATAGCTGATCTTTCATTCCCCTATTATCATCATCATCATCATCATCATCTTGACACAGCTAAACTGATTTTAAAAAGCTGGCAATGTTCAATTGAGTATCAAGTTGCAATGGTACCAGCTTCTTCCTTTCCCCTCAGTGGGCACCACTACCTGATTTTCAGGTGTCCTCGGATGCGGCGGGCACACTTGGCTATGGGGCTATCTTTGACCGCGAATGGTACGCTGGCAGTTGGTCATCGGCTCAAGCATCCTTGTCCATGGTGTACAAAGAGTTATTCCCAGTGGTGGTGGCAGCAGCACTCTGGGGTTTTCAGTGGTCTTCCAAGTGAGTGGGATTTTGCTCTGACAACACAGCAGTCGTTGAGGTCCTGTGATCTGGGACCTCACGTGACCCCAACCTGATGGCCATGCTACGTCATCTTTCCCTTCTCACTGCACATCATAGTTTTTCATTCACAGCCACTCATGTAGCAGGGAAGCTTAACCCGGTAGCTGATTCACTCTCACGTTCTAATTTTCAGAGGTTTCATCGCCTGGCGCCCCATGCAGCCACAGAAGCCACGGAAATCCCTGGGGACCTCTTGGATCTCCTGCAGCCTCTGTAACAGAGAAATGCAATTTCTATCTCACAAACGGTCTTGCTCTTCCAACTTGACAGGTATACTCCTCAGCTCAAAAGCAGTTTCTTGAGTTTTGCTACCAGGATGGCAGTATCAACCAGGACGGATATGTATCCTTCCAGCTTCTCAACAGGTCTTGTCAAATTTGGCCAGTCACAGGGGATCTAATGAAAGTCATTCACTCCTCTCTCTTACCAAATGACTACTCACACACTATATTTTGGGCTGCCTGCTGCCGTGGTTTTTTTGGCTTTTTATGGGCTGGAGAATTTACTGCCAACTCCCCTTTCGACGCCTCCATTCACCTCTCCGTTCAGGACCTGCAACTGGATTCCACATCCAACCCCACCTGTCTACGTGTGTACATCAAGTGTCAAAAACGGACCCCTTTCATCAAGGATGCTTTTTCTATCTAGGGCGTGGCCATTCATCTATCTGTCCCATTGCTTCTCTGATGGCATACCTCCATCTATGCGGTCCAACGCCAAGTCCTTTCTTTGTTCACCAAGATGGTCAACCCCTGTCTCGGGCACAGCTGTCTCATTTCCTTCAGTCAATGTTATCTGGAGCTGGGATACCTGGATCGTTCTCTGGCCACAGCTTCCAAATTGGAGCGGCAACCACACGACTTCCAGATCATCTAATTAAGATTATGGGTCGTTGGTCCAGCAACGCGTACCAACAGTACATAAGGAGCCCAACTACAATTGGTAGGTATAGTTATGGTCTTTCTGCTATACCTGGCGGGTGCCTCATGATCTGACAGCGG
>NC_090870.1:26045058-26067558 GCF_036669935.1 Montipora foliosa | reverse complement strand
TCATAATACGAAATTGTTGCAAGGCACATGAAGTTCTGACTTTAAGTTCAGCTTTTATTCTACTCTCCATGTTACTATATTATCAACACATTTAACACAAATTAACTAAATGCAAATAGAAGATTTAGTTGCAAACACAACATGTATAATCTCAAGTGTTTTTCCTTTCTTGCACAGTAAATTTCTCGACCTGTCTGTGAAGCACAAAATTATTTTTTCATGTATTATGTTGACAGCAGAAATCTTGCAATAATAAGATCCTCCATATTCTTAAATTTGAAAGAATAAAACTAAAAACACATTTTTGTTCTTCCCATTAGGGGACTTCTCAGGAAGACTTGTTTTCATCAACGTTGTGACTAAATAATGGATAATATAGTTTCCTGAGGTGGGCTTACAAATACAAGGAAGATGGGGAAATATGATTAAAAACATAGCAAGACATCTTCATGTATTACTTTAATGTGTGAACTTATACATCTAATAATGTTAGAAGCCCCTCATGGCACAAAAGCAAATCTTCTCTTTGTAGAAAACCTCACATTTGGCAACGACCCAAAGACACTTCAAAATATTACCTTTACTACTATACCACAAACATGAAAATCCTTTTATTTTACAAAACTGCATTAATTGTTCTTTCAAACACCAATTTTGACACAAGTCATTGCTACTTCGAGGAAGAAGAAATAAATGGAATACCTTTATTAGTCTCCAAAACAATTAACTGTCTGCTAACATCATAAAGAAACTATCATGAATTAAATTGCCACGATATACTGCTATTTGAAAAAGTGAAAACATTGACAGCAAAATATTTCGTCTACCCCTCACATGTATTTTTTCATTTCTTTTCATCAACAGTTGAGAAGGTATACAAAATTATTATGCACCTGTCAGTAAACTATTGCACTCATATGATCTGTCCGAATATGAAAGCCTTTTAACACGCCAAGTGATTGTTTGGTAAGAATATTGCCGAAAGCACGTTTCCAAAATAAGGTTCGATCTGAGCTTTAGCGAGAAGATAATCGCGACTGTTCAAGATTGCTTTATCTGCCCTATCTAAAATTAGAATCTTCCACCATTATTACATTAATTGTCGTCCCATAACTGAAAAATTGACAAGAAATCCTTGGCTTTGAACTTTGCGTAAATCCAAATACATAATTTTGCGCGATGTAAGTCATAAACTTAAGGCTTAAGAGAAACGAATGAAATAATCAAAAGGGTCATGCTTCGCCTTACAATATAGTCGAACTTACGTTATCCTAAAAACTTCATCAACGTTTGTTTTCGGAAAAAAACAACTGTCGAACTCTCACTGACATATTCTATTTCAAAGTTCCGGCTGACATCTCTTGATCACTAACCATAGTAAGAATCTGTTTGAGACCTGAATTTTAAATTCACGTAAGACATATATGCTCTTCAAAAAAATTCAGGACAGCATTTTTTTCTTGGGGTTCTCAAAATTTGAAGTAAAGTAAAGCTTACGTACAGTACACGTTTGTCATCGAATCTAAAAATTATCAACTCTACTCACCGTAAACCTGTCGACAAGAATTTATGGCGAAAGGGTCGATAAACGGCACTCTTCCATTCTTCCTTTCTCTGCGTGCGTACTTCATAAATCTGAGATCAAGAGCAAAAAAAACAGGTGCAACTTGATACTCAAGCCGGCCGGCGTGATTTCCCTGATCATGAACAAAAAAAACACTCTGTTCGGTCATACTACCTCCATCCTAGGCCTATAAGCCTTGGAATCTGGCTCCACCGCGGAAGATAGCATGGTTGAGGCTTATGTGAAAATGTGTTGTCCAGATGCACCCTCCACCCGTACTTAGGAAGCGAATCTTCGCTTTCCTCTTCAGATGGAGAGGCCGCCATTGTGCTGTCAAGACAGAAGCTCGACGGAAGCGAAACATCCCAAGCCTGCGATAAGTTATTTACTTTCAGCGGATACCAATGAACTTAAACTTGACTTGATATAACGTAATCCAATTGTCTTCACAGTCTACTTTCGATAATAAGGCTTAATCTCGAGGCTCCGGGGGATAAACTTAAACAAATCCCAGAGCCTCGAGATTAGTCATTTTGTTTAGGACTGAATTTTAACATATCGAAAGTGGGCTATTACGTGGGGAGCCACAGGCAGACCATGTCAATAATCCAGATAAGAGTTTTTTTTTTTTCATCGTAGTCACAAATGTGTATACCCCAGGGATAGTAGATTACCCGCTCGATAAGAATCCCGTATGATACAACCGGAACCATCGTGCCTCGAACTCGGGCCACGCGTCCCGGGAGCGAATAAGTTCCGACTAAGCCATCGAAGCAACGCTGATCACGTGATGGTTTGCCATATTCTATTTAGCTTCTTCGTAGTCACAAATGTGCCCCACAGATATTAAATTTAACCCCGTTCAGGGATCCCAATTTTATTCCTTTCAGTATTTTCAAACTCCCGAACGGCGATTAAAAATCCCACTCTTCTCTTCTTCTCTGAGCGCGCGCTAGACCACTCTTTGCTCACAATGTAAGCTATAGCAAATCCTTTCCGCCCGCGATGATTGTTTTATAGACAAACCAAAGCAAACGAATGAAGCGGCCGATCTCCAGTCATTATTACAAAGAAATTTCACTTTTTTATCTCGACATTCCTCAAAAAGCTTTAGTAAAGTAAATTGTGATAGTATTGCTGTGCTAATCGTTGGGGCTCCATTACGGGAGGGAGGAATCTAAGTATCCCGTATCCCTAAAGATCCTGTATCCCGTTCATTACTGTGGTTTGCATCACTATAATACCAGTTCGGTTTTTTAAATATCCTCCATCCCGTTAATTTTTCCCCCAAATATCCAGTATCCCTATAGGTTTTTTTACCTAAATATCCCTTATTCTTGATAACCCCTCTAATAGGGCCTCCTTGTTTCCTTTGGCAAATTTAGCAGCATTAGAAATAAGAAATAACTTCTTCTGTTTTTACAACAAATAACTTCTAGTTAAATTATAGATTTATCTTTCTGGTAATCTCTCCCCATTTTCCGAAGTTTACCCGAGGTTGTAGTTCACTGTAACTGGACAATTTGTCTTAACTGTTTGTGCATCCCACGGGCACGCTCTTATAGGTGTCTTGTTCCCCAACAAGAAGAGTGACGGGTTCGCAGTGGGAGAACAGATTGTAAACGAAGTCAAAGCGTATTCTTTTTATTGACTTCGCTTTTACATTTGACATTTATAAAATGCATTTTAAGAATTAACGAGACATGAACTAAATTTGTATCGATTATAGAAGGCTATTGGATAAGAACTATCAGGGGAATTAAGATTAATTGAGAACTTCGGGGTTAGTCAAGTCGCTATGAAAGGCCAATTAAGGGAGAGCTCACTTAAATTTTGAGGTAAGGGAGGCACTGACTAATTTCTTCTGAGTATAGCTTTTTTTTTTCTTGTATCGGTGTTCGCAATATTTCTTGTACCAATGCAGTCATTTGCATTTCTTTCATGATGTCTATCATACAAAAAGAATTAGCAAGGGTGGCTGGTTTTAATATCAAGTTGCTTTGCCATGCTTACTTGAGGAAGACTTTTTTCTCCTCCTTCTCTTGCGCAAGAATATTCGTTTCGCGATAGCTGCTCCCCCTTTAAAAAAATGGGTCGTCTCTTAGCGGTCCGCTAAACTGTTGATCTAGAGATGTGCCTTCGGAAAAAAAGTTATTTAACTCGTTTGCTCAGTCCGTACTCTTTTAAACTGTGTTCTGCTTAAGCTCTATTCATTCAATTACTCTTAAGCGCTGGCCAAACTATCAAACAAAGTTGGATTCAATGATGAAATGGTATATGAGATGAATCATATATGAACTGCAGATGTGAAATCAAGTGAAGCTATGATCTTCACAGTTATGAACGCAATTTTTACAATTGCGTAGAGAAGCCTGAAAAATTCAGGACTCCAACGGGGTTTCAACCTCATTGATTCATTCCTCACGGGATCATTAGAACCCACAAATGACCAGCTCCCAGCTTATGGCTTCATAGCTCAGTTGGTTAGAGCGTCGCACCGGAATCGCGAGGTCACAGGTTCAAACCCCGTTGAAGTCCTGAATTTTTCAGGCTTCTCTACGCAATTTTAAAAATTGCGTTCATAACTGCGAAGATCGTAGCTTCACTTGAAAGTTGGATTCAACACTCCAACTTTGCTCGATCCAACATTGTTCGACTGTTTGGCCGCCCATGTTGTAAGATGTTCGTCCAACATTTTTTGTTCGATCAAGTGTTGGATAGAGTTTGCTTTGATCAAATTTTTGCTCTACGCAACAATGTTGCAGTGTTTTGCCCCTCTTGTCCTATCTTATTTTCAAAGCTTTTTCAAGCCTATAAGGTTTTTGGCATAATTTTCAAGAAAGATGGCGGACGAGGACCAAAAGGCCGTCGCGCTTGTTGATGAAAAGCCTTTCAGCTGGACTAATCGGTTCACCACCCATTATGTTGCTCTCTTTGCGTTTACTGAATTAAAATCTCTGCAAATTACCTCATCATCTCCTTAAACGCGGTTGTATCTTTTAGTGATAACTGAACAACGATAGAGACATATCCTTCTCTACTCTTTCTGGTAAACTTTATCTGTTTTTCTTCGTTTAGTACAATAAACGCTACGAGCGCTTTTCGTTTCCGTGTTTGCGCCTTATTTTCAAATTTAGCGCATACTTAAACTTGAATGTTTCGTCAAGAAATGTTCAGTGAATGTTTTGGGGGGTGAGGATCGAATAATCGGGTGTTCATTATTCCATTATTCCTGTTGGAAAATTTAAGCTGCCTTTTGGTTTCTTCCCTGGAAGTATTGCAGAAGAGGGGAAATCACGAAAATCTGGCATGCATGCACGCATGCACAAGGAAGGGTTACGCTTTTGCAAACGTTGGCCGTGTAGCACTTATATTTCAACAGACTTAACTATTAGAGGGTAATGTGCAGTGCTAGTTTTCTACCCATGTGAACCATGTGAGTGTTAGCCCTACTAATGGAATGGACCCACACAAGGACAGAGAAAAACTCTGATCAAGGTGGGAATTGAACCAACGACCTTCGAGTTAAATCACCGCTGCTCTACCGGCTGAGCTACAAGGTCAGGCGGGAGCAAGACGTGGGAATTTAGGATGTCAATGTCACGGCAATGAATATGTACAAATACAAGGAAGCGTTACGTTTTTGCAAACGTTGGCTGCTAAATTTCGCACTTTCGATTAGCACAAAGCATGCCAATTCAACCCAAAACGGAGCAAAAAATGGTTTGATTTTTTTAAGTGCAGAAAGAGAAGTTACTGCAAAAGTTAATTCTGTGTTCTGGTTAAATAAATCACAAAAACCAATCAATCAGAGTTGCAAGCGAAAGAGCGTGCGTTTTGAGTTTTCTTTGTTAGGGATAAAAAGATAAAAACAAACCAATCTTGAATGTTATCAGCAATTATTAAATTCTCAACCTGGGATAATGCAATTCTCGTGCTCTGATTGGTTCACTCAATCTCGGTTATCAGCTCATTACCTTGGTTTGACCATATATGGTAAATGATTGATCTAAGTGTTGCCAAGCTAAAAGTTTTTTCGCCGGAAAGCGAAATTTCTCTCTGGAGAAAGCAAAAAAAACGTTTTTCTGGACAGCTGGGTTAAATTCCGACGTTTAGAAGTACGCGAAAAGGTAAGAAATGTTTTTGTGACGAGCCTGCGTCTGTCTGACCACAAGGTGTTACACGACATCGCATCGGTTCTCATCAAGTTTTTTCGATTTCGCTCGGATTTGCTCGCTTTTTTCGCTCGCATTTCGTACTTTCTAAACTTTTGGAGTTTAAAGGAATTTAATAAAACAATTATTCCATTCGCGCTTGTTGGATATGAGACTGGTTATAGCCAACTCGGCGCTACGCGCCTCGTTGGCTATTTACCATCTCATATCCAACGTGCGCTCATGGAATAATTGTTAAGTAGTCTTGGTAATATTGCAAGTGCACTGGAAAATACTGGAGAGTTTAATCAAAGGCGAAAGCTCTGGGAACGACAACGCCACACTGAAGCAATAAATCAAGAATATTATTGGTTAAAAAGGGAGAAATGATTGTGCTGCATGTCGCAGCACGAATTTCCGTGCATTTCATTCATTTCCGTACTCCACAAAATAGCAACGTGAAATCACCAAATTTTAAGTTTTGACGACAACGTGTGCATACACCAATGAACCATTTATTTGCTATATTTGCTCATTCAGTTACAGGATAGTTTGCCCGTATTATACAACGTAAACAAGACGTAATAATCGCGAAATACTTGCGATAGCGCTAAGTAATAATTAGGGAGCTTAAGCAAGCGCGTTTTTGAGAGGCGGACTTTAATCGCGTGCCAGGACAGTGGCGTCTCCCAGATATTTATATTTATCATCTCTAATGGACAAAAGATACTTAGTAATGTAAATGTGGTTGTGTGAAGACAAGTTAAAAGGGAAAACAGCTCACTTCCGGTTGCCGTCCGCGTCTCAAAAACGCGCGTGCTTAAGCTCCCTAATAGGGACGTCCCTAATAGTGACCTTTTTGTCGACGTTGCCGTTGTCATTGCTTAGCGAGCTTACGCAACAGGACGGCAGAATGGCGAAAAAATGTCGCGCGAGACTGTGCATTCCCGATCTTACGCGACATTCTTTCGTCATTCCAGCCGTCCTGTTGCGTAAGCTCACTTTTACTCGGGTTGAACGGATGAACGCTTCCACGTCCATTGACCACTAAATAACATTTACTTTGGAGCGTTTTCACTCACGTGACCAGCAGCCATATTGGAATACTGAAACAAAAGAAAGCATTTGCATAAAAATAGATTTAAATTAATTTGGTACACCATCGCGGCCGCCATTCCTTTGTTTTAGAACACCAACATGGCCGCCGTGAAGTCATATGAAAACGCTCTATAATGAAAAAAACGAGAAAAAAGACATCCCTGTCCCACGTTTTGCCCATTACCAATTATCCTTTCGCTTTTCGATAATTAACGTCACAGTACATGATGACGTCAACACACGAGCACGATGCTGTGTTTTCGTGCAACTAGTGGGACATGCTTAGCTATACACTATTCTGTGTTCTGATTGGTTGCCTTCTGGTTCCTGTAATCTACATCATTTCTACCACCATCTCAAAATGGTTTCACTGGATACATCGAATTTATAGAAGAAGGAATGGAAGTCAAATTGGCGAAGACCAAGAAACCTTTTTAAGAAGCCATGGTTATGAACTTGGAGATAAAATCGGCAAAGGAACATACGCTGATGTCAAAAAGGCTTATTCCGTTAACAACAGCAATGAAGTTGCGGTCAAAATTGTTAACAAACGAGAGGTAAAAAAGAAACTTGACGCAAACATCATTAAGTGAGAAGACGGTATACAGAAAAAATCAATTTTAGGAGTTTGTGAAATCTGATCTCGCTCGAAAGTGCGCGCGACTCGAATAAGGGCATCCCGCTAATATCTTTTACCTCTCAGCTTTGAAAAAATAAGTGTACAATTGTACAAAGGCGCTTGTTCGGAGTCGTTTTAGTGTGTCTGCGTTCAAAAACTGACTTTCCTTTCCCTTCAAATTCTAACTTTTGTTTGCTTCATATCAGACCCTTCGCAAAAATTAAACACTATTTGAAGTTTTTTACTATATTTATAAGGGTCTTCATAATGAAAAACATTGCATGATGAAGAAAAATTTGGCCAAATACTCACTCGATCGATGTCATATAATAGCCTCCCAGCAAACTCAATTTTTGCATAAGCTGCTTTTCACACAAGATCAATTATGAATAGAGTGAGTCTTTAAAGTCAGTTTCTTCAATTTCAGCTTCAGTTTCCTTACGTTACATTTCGAAAGAGCTTTCGCTAATACTAGAAGTTTTACAAATGTAAACGTGAAAAATTGAGGAACCGTCAAATAAACAATTGATTTTCATACTCCTAATAGACCATTTTACAGTTGTGGCTAAGTTACTAGGCCTAACAATGGAAGCGAGGCTGCCGGTAACCCTGTTTTGATACAAACCTTCATGCTTTTGTAATGTTAATATAGACTAATTGGCGTTACAACAACACAATTTACATGATAAAAGCAGTGAGGTCTGTATCAATGCAAGGTCACCGGCAGCCTCGCAGCCATTCATAGGCTTGGTCGCTGAGCAAACAACTGTAAAATGGACTATTTAGGAGATCCCGCTTTCGACCATCGGTCGTATTTTTGTAACAATGACCATCGAGCTCGAATTATCACCGTTTGGTTCAAAATTTAAGATTTATGGACCACTCAGGAGACGGGTAAATTCGATTGACCGTATTCCGGAATAGGAATACATGAAATAGAAGTTAGAAATCCTTCGTTTTTACAGAGATTTACATTACTAAAAATTAACAAACACCTGCTAAAATCAAGTGAAGCTATGATCCTCGCAGCTATAAACGCAATTTTAGCAATTGCGTAGAGAAGCCTGCAAAATCCGGGACTTCAACGAGGTTTGAACCTGTGACCTCTTGATACCGGTGCGGCACGTTCATAACTACGAGGATTTCATATCATATATATAATTTACGATTCCTTTCATATATCACTTTATTACCTGCTAAAATGCCATTTTAAACATATCTTTATTATCCTTGTCGCTTCAAAACGCCACACATACCATTTTAAATCGTCACTCACTCCACGTATTCTTATTCCGGAATAGGGTCAATCGAACACACCCTTCCTCTAGCCCTAAAGCTTGAAATAAAAATTAAAGAAATAAATTTCTTATCTTCCGGCTTAACTAAGAACACCTGAACGTAAGAAAGTAAATGAGAAAGTGAGTTAAAAACTCAGTGAAAAACTTCTAACTCGTCAGTGGAAAAGGCATCAGAATTAACTCTGGTTTACAGTCTTTGGTCTCTTAGCTGAAGATACCCGCAGAAGTTGCTGTTTCCCTTTCGAGTCGTTCATATGCTAGACGTTTTCAAAATTGATAAATTTCCTTTCATGTTACAGAGTGCTTCTGGAAGCAGTGACAGATTCTTGAAGAGGGAAATCGAAATTCTGAAGTGGATGAACCACAAGAATGTTATCCGAGTTTTTGATTTGTTGGAGGGAAAGGATCAGTTTTTTATTATCATGGAGCTGGCTCCCAAGGGAGATCTTCTTAGCTTATTACAAGAGCGTAATAAGTTACCAGAGGACGAAGCTAAAGTTATGTTTAAATCTATTATAGATGGAGTTCTACATTGCCACAAAAAGGGTAAGCAGGATTAAAATCAAAAAACGTCATTTCCCCATCAAGATAATGCATTGCGTAGACTTAAAACAAACTCCCAGTCTAAGTGTGGTCTAGTAGTGTTGAAGTTTGAGTTATTGACGAGTTAAGATCCAGTCCGGGTATGTTTAAATGGAGAACAATTCGAATTGCTGCGCGTACCTGGGCGAAGATTATCGTAAGAGGAAGATGAACTCTGTGCCAGTGTTCTTGTCTAACTTGTGTGGCCGTGAATACGTAGCTTGCAACCAATCTCCCGAGGCTCATACTCGTGTCGCAATGTACAGATGCTGCATATTCAGACAATCAACCGGTTAATTATGCAGTTAGAAGAGTAGAGTTCTTGATGCGGGAGACCCTTACATGACCAGCACTTAATTGCCTGAACCACACGAACGGGGGGAACTGGCGGACCGGTCGACCAGGCCCATTGCACACTTTATTTCTTATTCCCAGCACTATTAGCACAAGATTTGTAAAGGCGGTGTCTGCAACATATAAGACACATATACCAACACCCTCCCCCCTCCTTTAAAAAAAAAAAAAGAATGTTTGTTTGGAAACGTAAGGACGGTGTTTTCCCAGCCTGCCACTTTTTGGGGTTATCAGGCAAACTAGCCTCGGAGCAAAGTGACTATAGAACAGCAAAATGACCTCTCGATACCGGTGCGACACGTTCATAACTGCGAGGATTTCATATCCGCTGTTCAATGTACGATTCCTTTCATATATCATTTTATTACCTGCTAAAATGCTATTTTAAACATATCTTTATTATCCTTGTCGCTTCAAAACGCCAGACAAACCGTTTTAAATCGTATTCACGTATCCACGTATTCTTATTCCGGTGTCTGCAACATATAAGACACATATACCACCCACCTTCCCCCCTCCTTTTAAAAAGAAAAAAATACATAGACTGTTTGTTTGGAAACGTAAAGACCGTGTTTCCCAGCCTGTCATTTTTTGGGGGTTATCACTGAGGCAAACTAGCCTCGGAGCAAAGTGACTATAGAACAGCAAAATGATTAGAATACGGGGCCATTCAAAGCACAACAAAGACACGGTGTCGTAGAGCAAGATAAACGATACTAGCACTGACAGACCATCTCTGTGCTACCAATTAATCGTTGCTAAAATCTTTGAAAGAAGTATTTTAAAGCAATTTTATCATCACTTATTTAACAACAACTTCTATCTAATTATCGATCGTTCTAATCATTCCACTATAAAAACCATAGTTGACGCATAACTTGATTCAGTGGACTTCCAATATTGACGGGGTCTTGTAAACACAGTCATCTTTCTTGACTGTGCTAAAGCTTTTGACTGATTGACCGTGATACATAATTCCAAAACTAACGGACTCTGAAGTTTTGTGGGGCGTCAAAGATCCTACAGACTATTCGAAAAGAGAAGAGTACGGAGTTCCCCGTGGTCTGATTAATGGCCACAAGTTTTCTAGCCTTTGCATGGCTATTAAGTACAAAACTCGTAAAATAAAGACTTAAATTTGCTGATGTCAACAGCATGAAATCTGATCCCTATCGTTCATAAGAAGTCTCGTCAGTGATCTGTTCTGTTGTAAAGCAAACAGGAAGCGGATAGAGCACGAAAGAAGTGTGGAGAAAACACGCGACGTAGTCGAGTGTGTTCCTTACTTCTTGAGTGCTCTATCACAGGCGAGGCTCTTTATTTGTTTTACAATAAATAACTTTTTAAGTTCCTCACGCATTCGGCTACAATATTCGGAAAACTATATTTTCCAAATCCTACGAATGGCGTCAGCGGTGCATTCGTACTCTCGTAAAGCACGCTAAAACAGACTAATCACATTTCTTGTTAGAATGGTTCAAAACATTTCATTGGTTACACCATAGTTAGTAGACTAACTAACTATTTTTACACGCGACCAAAGCTGTTGAATGTCAAGTGGTTCATTATAGGTGGTAACAATGACCATTGGACCATGGAAACGAGGTTAGAATAGTGTATTTATTCCAAAAGGGCTAAGCACATTGTTTTTTTGCGGATTAATCATGGCCAGAAATATTGGACATCGGATTTCGTGAGACTTTGATTTAGGTGTCACGCAATGGATAACTCCGCTAGATTTTGACGTGTTTTCGGGCTCGAGTAGTCACATCACGTATGTTTGTGGTCCAAGCCGTTGACTGAGGTATTGCCCCGAGAAAATGACGGCAACAAAATGTCTGTGAAACAAGCTTTTCAGCAAGTGGTTTTGGAGGACATTTAGATGAATTTTAGTCAATATATGGGGCAGCGAAGATCTTGAAGTTTAGCTGAGAATGGCTTGGTCTATTTTGGCTTGCTTTTCCGGGCAGCACTAAAAGCCGGAATCCAGAATCCGGAATCCGCAAAACGGAAACCGGAGACCAGAAACCAGACGTTTCTTTTCTTTCGTCCTCGACCGTTGATTTGGAATCGCGGAGCGTTCTCTCTCACCTTGAAAAAAAATTCCTCTGGCACCCAGGATAGCCAAAAGACAGACGAAGAAAAAAAAAAAACATAGTTTTTATAAAACTCTGAATTTTTAATTCTCAGCGAAAGATTAATGGCAATGGATCGTAAAAACACTAAAATTTCTGCAGACTCTGGCGTCTATGAATCAAGGGGAACGTCATGATGTTTTGTCAAAAGGAAAAAAATTGATCACCTGCTAGGCAACCACAATAGTGCTCGTGATCTCCTAAGAATGTTAGGATGCGTTCCTTCGGGATGATCCGAAAAACGATCATTGATCCAAGATGACTTGGATCATGGTGCATCAAAGGAACCGAAGAATCCTTTCCCAGAGTAGATTTATCGGTTCCTTTGATGCACCGTGATCCAAGTGATCTTGGATCAATGCTCCCCAAAGAAATGCACCCCAATCGTTCGTAATAAAACGGAGAAATTGATAGGAATGTCTGGGTATAAACAAAATCGATGTGTAGATGAATGTATGAGAAGGGAGCTCAGTCTCGGGTGAGGTACGTCCAGGTTGCATGGAAATTGGCCAGCTCTAAAATCTTTGGGTAAATTTTTAAGAAAATATCACTATGGCGATATTTGACTGTGTTGTGACATTGTTTTGTTGCTCCACTCAGGAGTAACTCACAGGGACCTTAAACTTGAGAACATTTTGCTGTCTGAAGATTATCAGCCCATTGTTACCGACTTTGGTTTTGCACGCTACATAGGAAGCACAAAGGCTCAGAGGAAGCGAAGCACAACATTTTGTGGCTCATATTCTTACGTTGCACCTGAGATACTTCGAGGTACTTAATAATGCCCTTTGATCTCCCTTTTCTGCGTTCTGCTTAATATGGTGGTTTTGGAGTGAACAGACAAAAAATCTTTACCCAGATTAAAATAACCCAAAAGTTGCACGAGTTTCTCGATCATCTGACAACCTTTCGGGATGTAGTCATGCTTGACTGGTATCTTCTCCAATTTGAGCTGTATGCTAAGCTACCTGGCCTCTGAAAAACAGTGGGGGGCTGGATTCGAGACCTGTACATACAAGCCATCTTGCATCTCATAAAACAGCATGATTTTAATGTGCGACAAGTTCAACTCCACACCCTCTTTCAGCCAAAAGTCAGTTAACTTATCAGAGAACTGTAAAATGAACAAAAAGAAACTTTAAAAACGTGTTTTGCTGACACTTTTGCAGGTATCCCGTATGATGGAATGGCAAGCGATGTTTGGAGTCTCGGTGTTGTACTGTATACTATGGTGTGTGGAAGGTTCCCATTTGACGACTCTGATCCCAAACAACTTTTGCAGCAAACAACTTCTGGCAAACTGGAATACCCAACAACCGTTCGCCTTACCCTCTCGCCCCAGGTAAGAGCCACGGCTGCATTACATGCTTGAGTACTAAGGCATATCTTTGGGGTTTTGTTCACCAGTTACTATCTGAAAAGATTTGCCACAAGAGATTTAGCATCGCGTTTGAGACAAATGACAAACGTCCCTGAGGCAGTACCTGTTTACGGAAGGAGTCCGCATTTCGCTTACTCACCCCTTCCATTACATACGGGTAATCACCGGGTTGAGATAAATACAGGAAGCTCTTGGTCATTAGTGGAAATTTTCATCATCGATATATTAGGCGATATTTTGCCCTCAAAGCCTCTGTCGGAAAAAAAACATGTTCACTGCTGACAATAATATTTGCAAAGACTCAGTTTACTGATTTTTCTTGTTTTTTTTTTAGATTAGGGATCTCATCGGCAAAATGCTGACACCTCAAGTGAACGAAAGAATCACCTTACAAGAGGCAACAGATCACCCTTGGTTAATATTTTCTGTACAAGGGATGTAGCTTAGGTACTAAGGAAAGAAAACATTCACCTATCATAACCTCTTCACCTACTGGTGAAATTTTTATAGGACCACAGTACTTGGGTAAAACTCTTTACTTACAGGGAAGACTAACATTGCATCATGCATTTTATAGACGAATCACGGAATTACTGAAGAGGCTATTTAAATTTCATTCTGAAAATCATTGTTTCAACAAACGATGGTCCGAATGACTCCTTGTAAATAAGAAAAGCAAGTAAACATGAGCGTGCAAGCTTCATATCACCTAGGCGGATAGAATTTTCTCAGAAACAAAATAAAGCTAAGCGCAAGTTCTAAACCGACACCGACAAGGAGACCCTAACCGTAAAAAAATCTAAGCTAAAAGCTTAGCAAAAGGGGACCGCGTGGGGGATAAGTTGCTGGAAGCTTAAGCGGCATTTAAATCTTGCGCAAGTTTGTTTGCAGTTTCATCAAATGGTACTGACGGAATGAATTTCATCTTACAAATGGACATTCGCTGTTTCTATGACAAAATAATTTTTAACACACCTCGTCCGATAAACGGCCCTTTGAGGTTTTGCTTTGACTTCGTGATGACGGAGATTATGCCTCAGGTCCAAATAGACCAAAGTCTTGTTATGGTCCAGAAGTGCTTTTACCAATTCTGCGGCCTCTGAATCCCTAATCCCTTTCCAGGACAGATCCAAATGACTCAGCTTACGGTTTGTTTTTAACGCCTCAGCTACTTGCGTCGTTGTGCCTGATACAACTGTTCCTGCTAGACGCAAATGAGTCAGAGAACAATTGGACTGAAGAGGCTTCGCAAGGGCTGTTGCAACCAGAAAGTTGAAGGTGTTTCTTCTGAGACGTAAGTAAGTTACCTCAGTACCTGGCGACTGTAATGCTCCTGCCAGAGCTTCTGCTCCTGAATCACAGATCCTGTTCAAATTTAGACTCAAACGCGTAAGTGTTTGATTTGACTGAAGTGCTTAACCAATGGCTTTTGCCCCTAAATCACTGATCCCATTGTAATCGAGATACAACTGGGTCGGAGTAGAGTTCATTTGGAGAGCTTCTCCGAATACCTCTGCCCCCAGGTCACTGATCCTGTGATTGCCCAGATCTAAGAATATCAATGTATTGTTTCCACTAAGAGCAGTGGCAAGTGCTGACGCACCCGACGGGCCAATTGGTTTGCCACGGTAGCCCACGTGATGTTTGCAGATACTATTGGAGCATGGAAAGCAGTTTCGTAGTTTCAAATGGGTTAAGGAAGAATTGAAAACCAAAGCTTCACCGAAAGCAACAGCAGCCTCATCACCACCTAGGTTACTGAAACTCAAATCCAGATACTTAAGGATGTAGTTAGGGTGAAGAGCTTTTACTAGAGCCTTTAATCCAACATCACTGATACAGATTTCTCGAAGACTCAATGCGTCAAAGTGGTATTTTTTAAAAGAACGTTTGCCAGTGCTACCACGTCTGCAACCTGAATACTTTCCCTGTGCAGAGATAAATGCGTTAGACTGTGGTTGGTAAGAAAATCAGCTAGAACCGCTTGAAATCATTCGTCTTTGATACACATCTTATGACCCGATAGCAGAATCTGTTTGAGGGCTTCCACAGGTAAACTGAATGAATTGAAGCCTTCCAATTCTAAGCGAAACAGTTTGAGTTTTGGATGAAACGCAGTTGACAACTGCAATAACTCGATACTGCGTGTAGTCAGACAGCTGGCCCTTAGATATTCTGAGGTAACAAGGCAAAGGCATGGATTTCCCAAGGTCAGTTGTAATTTACACAATTGAATGCAATTCGCTTGTTGAAATGCCATTTCTTTTTGGTAGTAATCCTTCAGTTCCTTATCACATCAATCTTCGCACTCAGCAATGACATTAAGTTTACTGGTCACAATTCTCTCCCACACTCTCTTGACTGCACTAGACCTAAAACTCCACATAACTTGCTCTTCATCAGCTTCAAATTGTACCTCATCACTGGTCAACGCGGTATCGTTGTTTGCCTCGTGTATTGGATGGTTGCTCATGTAAGCACCAAGACAAGAAACAAGAAAGATTGCTATCTCACCACTCTTCTTTGCTACCAATTGAAATAGAAACTTCCACACCTGGCAATTGCCGACAGGACTCAACTGAGATAACAGAGCCTCGCCTTTCGTTTTGTCAGTTAACACCTGATTCCCCAAATAGTAAGCACTAAAATACTCTTGGAAGGTCTTGCGAGTAAATGCATACCATGGGGATGGTTTGATCTTGCTAGCGCTTGGCTCACGGGAAAGAAAGAACAACTGAAGGCAATCTGTCGAGCAACATTTCATTTCGTGTTCACTGAAATGCAACTGATTCTTTAGCAAAGCCCCGAATGCCATCCTGCCCAACTGATTCAGTTGATCTCTACATCTCTCAATTGGGTCATTGCAATCTGAGTGACCTCCCCTTTTTGCGAGGTACCTTCTGACAGCGCGCGAGACAAGGGAATCGTACAGTTTCGTTTAATTGGTGGGAAAAAAACATCACTTGTTTCCTCACAAAGAAGACACAACAAAGCTGTATTAATTGGATTTGCGATCAATTCCCTGAGTTGCGGGTCGAAAGTTAACTTCTTCATCAAACTATCCGCAAGCCTTGGATCATCGTGATTGTGGAAATACTTTGTAATATACCTCCAAGCATCCTCTTCACTGTTGCCGACAATTTCAAGAATGCTGTCACAGTATCGCCGCACTTTCATTCATTCCCACCTCATGTCGAGCTGTTAACAGAAGTTTAATGTTTGGCAACACTTTGCCTTGAATCAGGGGCCTGAAATTCTGAAACTGATCTTGGTTCATTTCATATAGACCATCAAGAACCAGTAATATTCTGGACTGATTAGCATGCATGAACTGAAAGAAGTTTTCCTTTTCCTTCTTGTTTGCATCTTGTGGTAGAAGCTGATCATCAATAGCTTGCTCGATGTTTGCGATCTCCGTATTCATGTCGCGACATTTTAATGGAAGCACTATCTGCACATTGCGAAATGAAGCGTCTGCTGGAATCTGACCAAAAGACCAATCATTGGCGACAACGTCGTCTGTCAGCTTCCATCTATCCTTTAACTTGCTCCGTATCTGCAATTTCGTGAAGATAGTGTCCAGCTTGAAAAGACGTTCATCCTCCACAATTCGTTCTGGGGTGTCTAAAAAGGGCAAGAACAATGTCGTACCATAGATCAACTAAATGAAAACAATCCTATTTGTGCAGGAGGCTACACGTATTCAACACTAAACAGGCCATTAATTTATCATGCCCCTCTTGGCTCGGGTTGCCCGAAGTATGGTTAGCGCTAACCAGCGTTAAATATCATGGAAACCTATTGGTCTTGATACCTCTTAATCAACTGTCAGCGCTAACCAGGCTTCCAGCAACCGGCCCCTGGTGGCAAGAGAATTGGCGGGAAATAAATGGAGTGTTCCATTTCTAAGGAGACGTTGAGGAACACGTTTGTTACATTAAAAAGAAAATTTTATTATATAGACGGGAGTGTTTTACTGGAAAATACACCACGCCTAAAATTCCGGGACCCGAGTGGCGTATTTTCCATATTCTCAGCAGTGAGGATATTGATGACGTGATTTCCCTCCTTTGCATTGTTTTCTGTGCAAACAGTCAGTGAAAAATGGCGAGCGATACGTTCGTGAAGTTTTCTGAAGCTGACGTAAAATCCTTCTCTGAAAAACAAGAAAATGCTAACACGAAAAATAAAACTTCATACAACTTAAAATAACTCAAGGTGTTCCTTGCAAGTGAAGAAGATCTGAGAAAATTGAAGAAATTCCTGCCGCCCAGCTGCAAGAATTTGCGATAAAGTTTGTGCTCGGTGTTACAAAGAAAAGTGATGAGTAAAACATTCCTCTCTATATAATAAAAAGAAAATTACAAGTTAGCTCGAAAATAAGAATTCTATGTTCTCGTGTCCAGAGCATAAAATTCATGTCTTCTGGCCACCGTGTAATATCCTCTATATAATTGAAAATAATGACAATGATAACGGGAAAGAATATCAGGTGAACAAATCAGTTATTTTGATACTACCTGGTGAAATACAATAATCAACCTACCAATTGACGCGGGACTGTCTTGTTCTAATCTGCTTTTGTCCGTCAAGTCGCTGTAACAAACAAAGAGAGCTATAGACCTTTCACGTTTGTTACGAGCGCCTCCTTTAAACAAATGCCAAGGGGAGGGGACATACGATAAAGAGAAAGACTAAACCTCCCTCTCCATTCCCACTCTACACGGCCTTTACCTGCAACCCCAGCTCCCTTCAATTCATAGAGATGTCTGTTGCAATTCATAAAAACAACTGTTTCCTCTTTACCTTCAATGTCTGGGCACCACTCTTTTCTCAACAATTCCAGTGCGATCCTCTGTCGTCTTCGAATTTTGCTTCATCTCGTTTGCATCCTCTGAAATACAGAAAAACAAAATGAAATCATCTTTCGTTTTTCGGAATTACCTCCCTTACTTACACTCTTAAAGTGGTACTACGATCAAAAAAACAATTCTTTTTTTTCTTTGGATTTCAAAACTATGTAAACTAAACACTAACTGACCCAAGTTTTAAGTTCTGATTTTAAAAGGAAACCTGTTTATTTTAACTGGAATTTTCTTATTTATTGGTCCGCCATTACTACCTGTAAAATCTTGAAAGAGCTGGGTCGAGGAGAAAATGACGTCAAACACTCACTAGTTTAAGAATGCAATGCGTGTGTACGCGGCCGAATTAATATGCAGCACGGGAATTTCGGGCAATCAGACTTTTAAACCCGTGTTTTGCATATATAATAAATTGCGTTTATACGCTGAAATTTTAAGCTAATGAGTAAATGACGTCATTTTCTCTAGATCCAACCCTCTGAGGTCCAATCGGCCAGTTTTGAACGTGAGTAATGGCGGACCGTGAAATCCGAAACTTACCCTCAAAATAAACAGCCTTTGGATAAAACTCAAAGCTCAAAATTTTGCCAGTTAGGTGTTAAGCTAACACGCTTTCAAAATCTGAAGAATAAAAGGAAATGATTTTTTGATCATAGTACCACTTTAAATTACTGTAAGCGATTTCTAAACCCATAATTTCCCCTTTCTTCGCAACATTCACTGCATATATACACTGTATGTTACCGGTGGCTCAGTTGGTTGAGCACCGGGCTGCCGTGCGGGAGGTCGTGAGTTTGACAACACAAATATCTTCCATGTTTATAAGTTCTCTGTGGGACGTTAAAGAACCCACACACTATTCGTAGACAGAGTTGGGGATGAAGTTCCCGGTGTTGTGGTTGTCCTGTTCTCTCCAGCAGAAGTGGCCGGCTTGACAGTGGTGTCTCTAAAATGGCTTACGGTGTATGAGGCCACCTAAGCAAAAACAGCCACAAGTCAATAGGAAGGACTTTGCCGAGTGCTGGGACATGTAGATGTGTCGGTGCCCGGTTTATTAGCGAGTGTCACGTGAGTTTACTTTGTAAGTAGAAAAGTCATGGGTGCGATTCACGTCGTTTTTCGGAATATACACTGGCCTCTTTTTAAATGGGAGTTGTTGCTAATAATAATAATAAAGACTTTATTTATGTGTCCGAATTATCTAGTTTACAGATGTGTATGTAAACTCTGGGACGAGTGTAATGGCGGATGGACGCGTGTGTATAGCTCCGTGATGCGAACTTTTGGGGAAGCCATATTAGATGTCTAAAAGAAGCGCAAGACAAGCTAGGACATCAAGCTCGTCCTCTCATTCACTACCATCGCCTAAAAGAAATCGCGCCCGTTTTAGTAGTGACGAAATGGAAGCAAATGAGGAAAATGTATCGCTTAAACAAATTTTGGACAAACTTGCATGCATGGAAGATAGAATTGAAGAGCACTTCGGAAGTTTGAAATCCGAAATATCTCGCCTCAGTGCCGAATTCAAAGAGGAGGTCGAAAATATCAAAACCAATTTGAAAGAGGTAGAAAAATCCCTTCAGTCTGCGTGGGACAGTATTAACGATCTAGAAGCAGATGCCAAAACTCACAGCGACTTCAAGAAAGCAAGTCAGCAAACACTAGATTCACACCTCCAACAAATTAATTTACTGAAAACAAGTAGTGGTAACGCCGCTTATCAAAACCAGCAAAAAGAAATTCGAGCCTTACAAGCAAGCTTGGCGCAGGAAAGGGAGAAAATCATCGCATTAGAAAATTACTCAAGAAGGGAGAATCTTCGCTTCATGAACATTCCGGAAAGAAGAGACGAGAACTGTGTTGATGTAGTTTATGACATTATTGAGAATGAGCTGAACATTGATCCGGAGAATATACAATTCCACGCAGTTCACCGAATCGGAAAACCGCGAGAAGCGACAGACGCAAATCCACGACCGATAATCGCCCGATTCCTGTGTCGAGAAGATAGAGACAACATCTATAGAGTAAAAAACCGGTTGAAGAAATCGAGGAAGTTTGAAAACGCCTATATCACGCAGGATTATGCACAGGCTATACAACTGGAGCGAAAGGTTCTCATAAAAGCAATGTTTCTAGCCAGGGAGAAAGGTGCTATTGCAAAGGTTGTCGACAGGAAACTGATCATTGGTTCTGATACTTTTCATATCAACAACATTCCTGAAGAATTTCGTCCGCCAACGACTGAATCAACCAATCGATAAGTGTTTATCTTAACATATTTAGCTAAACTACCCCCTTTGCAGCTATAATTTGCTAGTTTCTTATATATAGAATACATATATAATTATAATTGATTGGCTTCCCCTTTTTCCGCATTACTATGTATATCCCAGCCAGTGGACTTTTTATTTCTGCTTTGTTTAGTTGTACGTGTGTGTTTGTGTTAGTTCTCCATGTTGTGAAGTCCATTTCACTAGATACAAGTTTTAATAACCTTTCGGTTTTTCAAGGTGCGTTCTTTATTTTCGCATATTTAATCCTCTTCCCCGCAGGCAGGTTGACTGTTAACACCTCTCAATAAGAACCGTCATATTCACAGATGACTTAGTAATATGTTCTCTGAATGCGAGGGGTCTCTCCAACACCACGAAAAGGCGTGAAATCTTTCGGTGGTTGAAAATGAAAGCATATGCAATCTACTTTCTGCAAGAAGTTCATTGCACTAAAGACAAAGAAACATTGTGGTCTTCAGAATGGGGGTATTCCGCTATCTTTGGCAGTTTTTCTAATGCCAGTGTAGGTGTAGGCATACTCTTTAACAATAATTTTACTTTCCAAATTTTGAAATCATACTCAGATCCAGTAGGGAGATTTATTATTATAGACATCCATACTGAGAATAAGACCTTGACCTTAGCCAACATTTACGCACCAAATGACGACGACCCCTTTTTTTTCGAAAACTTCTACAACCATCTTCTCACCTTTGACTGCGGAGAATTAATTCTGGGCGGCGATTTTAACCTCGTCCTTGATGTACGAAAAGACAAAAGTGGTGGAAACCCTGTAACTCATAAAAATTGCTTTAAAAAAGTTCAATACATTATAGATTCTTTAGATCTTATAGATATTTGGCGAGTACTTAATCCAGACGCCAAACGCTTCACCTGGAGGAGAAGGAAACCAGACATTCACTGCCGTCTAGATTTTTTTTGATAAGTTCTAGCTTAGGGACAGCTGTAATAAAAGCAGACATTTTACCAGGTCTTAAGACTGATCATTCTCTCATAACACTTCATATTTCCAAGAATAAAAATCCTAGGGGACCCGGCTTTTGGAAATTAAACACCTCCTTTTTATTAGACGTTGAATATATCAATTTGATTAAGAAGACAGTGAATGAAATATCTGAAGAATACGAGAATAACGACGAAGTAAATGCCGCTCTTCTATGGGATACCATGAAAATGAAAATTCGGTCAAGCTCGTTACATTATTCGAAGATAAAAAAGGCTAAAATGAAATCGCAGGAAACAAATTTGGAATTGGAAATAATATCTCTACAAAAAACCTTGGAGGAAAGCAATTTATCGGAAATGGAAAAGAACCAAATTATTAATGAAATAGAGATTAGAAATTTACAAAGGTAAGAAATTTCAAACATAAAACTAGGGGAGCAATATTACGCTCCAAGTCGAGATGGTACAATGAAGGAGAGAAAAACACGAAATATTTCTTAAGTTTAGAGAAACGTCACTACAACCAAAAAACTATTAAACACTTACAATTAGCAGATAACAAGATAGTCCATACAGATGAAGCGATCCTGAAGGAAGCAAAATCTTTTTATCAAAAACTATATTCCTCTACGGTCACACAAACAAATGACCTTCATGTATGCGACGACCAGTTCTTCCCGGAAGGTAATGATCTGATACTTAATGAAGTAGAACAAAATCTATGCGAAGGCCCTTTGACGGAAACGGAATGCCTGGAGAGCTTAAAATCAATGGAATCCAACAAAAGTCCTGGAAGTGATGGTTTTCTAGCCGAATTTTATAAAGTGTTCTGGAAAGACATTAAAGGTTACCTACTCAATGCCTTAAATTACGCATACTCAAAAGGTCTTCTATCAATTACCCAAAGAAGAGGTTTGATTACGTTAATACCAAAGAAGAACAAACCAACGAACCTCATGAAAAACTGGCGCCCTATTACTCTTCTAAATTGTGACTATAAAATAGCCACTAAATGTATTGCTAGTCGAATTAAGAAAGTACTGCCAAAGCTTATTAATAATGATCAAACTGGTTTCATGAAAATAAATTTATTGGTGAGAACATTAGACTTATAGATAGCATCATCAACTACACAAACGCTGAACAGATCGAAGGCCTGTTACTTTTTATTGACTTCGAAAAAGCTTTTGATAGTATCGAATGGTCCT
>NC_090870.1:26040058-26042558 GCF_036669935.1 Montipora foliosa | reverse complement strand
TTATGTGCTAATTGATTTTGATTTTTTTTTATGTTTCCTGATAACTTAGACCATATAAGTGGACCGAGGTATACCTAGTAGTGTCTGGGTATTGCAAAATCGTCTGCATTTCCAAGACTACTACCTGATCTGTTCGAGCTAAATAGATCTACTACGAATCTAGGACACGAGCTATTCTTAACTTGATGCAAAGTAAATAAATATTGATATACAGTTTTTAGGAACAGAAGAAGGACGTTTTCAGGAAGTGTCGATCGAGAATAAAGTATTTTGCCATCAGCAACAAAATTTGCGACATGAAAATATAAATTTTGAACCGCGCATACAAAAGGTTACCATCAGCGAAAAACATTTTGGGAGATTTTTGCTACGTTCAATTTTCTGTTGTAGTTTGGCTGCACAAGTAAATCACAAAATTGAAAGTTACGTCTATTTCAGTGGCCGCCATGATCATGCGTGTTTACTGACAACTGGCGAAAAAAAGGATACATCTGAGTCAAAATGATGGCAAGACACCGGGTTTTTGTTTTTGTTAGTTTGCTTTTTTTTCTTTCAAGTGTTTCAAAGTTAGACAAGAAATGTGCGAATTCAACCCAAAGATCGCAATCGCCCAACTCTTGAGGTTGACCATTGTTTCTGCAAAGTCAAAAATTGACTCTCCTAGACAAGGAAATTTATCACCAGGTAATTCCATCGTTTTGGAAATAGCAGCTGCTTTATTTTTCATCGGCGTCACAAATTCTCGCCGATTTTGGGGCTCATTTGTTGAAACTCAAGCACGCCGCCAACAGAGCTGTTTATTTTCGTGAGTTATGCACGCGCTGCGGGCCTATTGTCTCCACGGACTTACACTCTTACGCTCTTGCAAACCGGTGACATAGCGTATAGCACAGTGCACTGCCACAAAAAATGCCATATTATCTGGCAATAGGTTAATTCGGATAAAATGAATCTTTTAATATATAGATTTAGCCAAGCCTAAAAGCGGAACTCCCTGGTCATTTATTCTTACTGCCTGTACGGATTGTGAAAATGTTTCCGGTTGCTGCTTTAATAATTAAATCATTTCTTAATTTCGCCTATAGAAAAATTCATTGCTTAACTAATGACTTCCGCCGTAAATTTTACGCTAAAAACCAATATCGTATGAAGCACGAAGCGATGGGTGCGACATCGGTTTTTCCAGTGAAATTTATTTTGCAATTCACTAGTTTGGCATTGTTTTTTTCTTGAACCGAATGAGTTTTAAAAGAAAACAAGCATTAAGCACAGGCCATTTCAGAGTCAACTGTCAATAGCCAGCGAATAGGAATCATGCTAAAATTAGAAGCCATAAAAACAACTTTGTCAGTTCAAGGTCAAAGAAGAGTTTTACTGATGTACTTTATTCCACTTTATCTCTGAAAACAAGATCATTCACATTTTGATGTATTTCACTGAAACACGCCAGGTTGGCTTGGTACAAGAATCGGCAAACTATGGCAATGCAACCAAGAAAGGACGAACTTCAAACACGATCTACGCTAACACTTAAATAACATTTGGGTGCTTTAAACAAACTTCTGAAAACACAAGCTACTGAGATTTCCCCCTAATTCTACGAGAACTCATTGCGAATACGTGTTTATAACATAAGGGCAAAATTTTCTTGTCACTGTCGAGGCACAACGAAAACCAGTTGGGCAAACGGATTAAAAAAGCACTTGTTCGCTCGCATTTTAGAGAAAAACAAACAAACAAACAAACAAATCAACTTTTTCTTTATGTCCAAAAGAGTACAGATAATTGTTATTTAATTCCAGTTGACAATAAAAATTCGATTTTCACTCCTGAAAAAAGGAAGAACCGATTAAACCACCTTTTAAAAATACGCATCCACTTTAAATAACGCATCCGTAAAAATAACAAACGGTTTAGTGCCCAAGGAAAGAATTTGTGTGCTAAGTATGAGCTATTACTGGTATTCTGTTTTGTCGTTGTCGTTCTCTTTCACTCAGTCCTTTCGTTTCTGTTCTTAGGTTCTCCAGGCATCATGTAACCTTATCAGAGCTTCTAAAGATATGCCAAAAATTGCAATACAGAGAAAAAAGCGGCTCTAAGCAAATTACAAATAAACACTAGTACTCAGCTTTAAGTTGATATCCCGAAGATGCTTGATTTGAATAACTGCGTAGCCACCATTGTGGACCAGAGGTATCATGATATGTCAAACTGGATTGAAACCAGCGAAAAATGCAGAAAAAAAACATTTTCCAAACCATTTTCCACTTGAACACGAAAAGCGTTGACTTTGTAAGAACTTTCGTTGATATATAGTATGGCCGTGTAGCCGCGTCGAGAGTCATCCTCGGAGACCCAGGGGCAGATCGCGGAGGCAAGGGAAAGTCAAAACGGGCGAAAGAAAATGGCGACGAAGAAAAACATAGTAGGACGAGAAGAGCCCCTGGGGACAAGTTCTTACCAGACCAGTTCCAAACAGCACAGGTAATCCTCAATTCTG
>NC_090870.1:26025058-26027558 GCF_036669935.1 Montipora foliosa | reverse complement strand
GATTCCTTACCCTCATAAGAACCCCAACGTTTCTTGCCATCCTCTTTGATAATTCTTTAACGTGAATGTCAAACCTTCAAATACAACACCTAAGATATTAATTTCCGACGTACTTTTTACGACATTACTTGTGATGGTGATGTTCAGTTCCTTTGTTTCTTTGTTTTGGCGGCCCGAGTCTTATTGTCTAAAACTTTTCGTGGTTGCTTAACAAGTTTTGTTCATACCATCTTGAAATAAAATTTCCTTCTTCTGTAAGTATATTTTGCACTTCATCAATCATCTGTCCTGCTGTATAAATCTGGTGATCGTCTGCGTACATCGTTTTTCTATACTTTCAGGAGCCCATGAGTTGGAGCCAGCAACTCCCATGTAAAAGTGTCACGGCGTTTTTACGAACCGAGTTATTTTTTAAATCAAATTTCCCGCGAATTCAGACCAATCATATGCGTCCATACTTAATCAGCAACGTGACCGGAAGTTTGTGTTAGCACCAAAGCGAAACCAAAATGGCGGATAGCAGTGAGGATGAATTGTGTCAGGGATTACTCCGATAATTTAAGTAAGAGAGGATGAGGTGGAAATCGAACAAGGAAGTGCGGTTTCTCGTCCTTTGCCTGGAAAAAGAAAGAGCAGTCAACCTCGAGCTTCAACCAAATCATCCAAACAGAAAAAGAGCCCCCCTGGAAATTCTACTCTTTCGGATAATCAGATCGATGACCTAACGTCCTGGATATTTTCTATTGAACAGGCAGCTGAAGTCGAATCAAAGATTCGTTAAGACCTAATTCAGAACCCACGCATAAGTGCATTCCCATAGAGGCAACGCTTTGTAAAGCACGTGCTGAGTGAGCAACAGAAAGGAAATTTTCAGATACTGATTGTGGGATTTTGTCGGAAGTTTTGAATACTTACGACAGAATGTTCCTACGTACCCGACAAAAAGAACAGGAAAGCTGCATTTTGGGTTGCCTGGATGAAACTACTTGGAAATTTTATTCACGGAAAATCATCCCAGGAACGCTTAATCATCGAACGATTCTTGGTTGGACAATGGTTCAAGGACGAATTGGTTCACGCCGTCTAAACGGTTCGAAGGCGCATTCACATATACAATCAAGAAAGTCGCCTACTGGTACATCGGAGACATTTGCATCGAGACTCAGCCCAGATTGGCCGGGTAATCTAACAGAGTGACAGCTCCAAACAAAAGATCCCCGATAATTTAAATAAATTAAAATACAACAAATACAAGCACTGTCTATCGGTATTGCGGAGCAGCTCTCCACAGAATGATAAGGCTTTGAGCAGAGACATCACAGCATAACCATCACAACATCTCAAGACTGTCACAAGACCTTAAATAGTCTTCCTGTACATTTCTTCAATGAACACGTAGGTCATTATGAATGAAGTCACGCTTCTGGGCTTGACATTTAATTTAGCCATCCTTTAGCTTCTTGAGAAAAGTCGCCAACTACAAATAGTGTTGTCTTACTATTTATACATTTTGTGGACTGCTTAAGCCCGTTCAACATTTCTAAAAAGTACTAAGAGTTCACACAAACACTTCCCGCGCTGGCAATTCCATCGGTAGCCACAACGGACTGATATTTGAAGGGATACTCTATTCCCCAGTACAAAACTTCACAAACCTGTTGCTTAATGCCTACTTGAAACATATTAACCATCGAAAGAGTTTGATTCTTTCTTTCTTCCCCATAAATTAACAAAGTATCTCGCCTGAGATTTGAAACAAAGCACTATGGCCGAAAAGCGGAAATGACGTAGAAAGGAGAACCTCGCAAACCTCTTCCGGTAAATTCTCTTAAGATTGCTTCATAAATAGGGGTCATTGCGCTTTCGCAATTCCTTGATTCGAAACTTTCTCTGCGCTTTTTTATGCCGCATCGCTGTATAGCTGGTGGATGTTCTAACACCCGTAAAAACGGAGTGAGTCTCCATCAATGGCCAGAAGACCCCCACTTTGCAAGACTGTGGATGAATGCTGTCAAAAACACACGGTCTGACTTTTATTATCATACGAATTCAAGTAGACTTTGCAGTGCTCATTTCACTGACGATTGATTTGAGGCACAAACTGTTATCGCTAAGTCTTTAGGTTTGAAGATGAAGAATTCAATTAACGCCAATGCCGTTCCAACAATCTTTAAAATTGTCCTCCTCAAACCAAAAAATCAAGAAGAGACGGTGACAGCGACAACGGCACATTTGATACTTCAGAGGTCAAAAGCAATCCACCTCGAGGGGCATACAGAAAGCGAGAAGCTGCACGGGTAAGCTTAGAAACAATTTTATGGTACAGGCGATATCATTACCGAAAATACTAGTTATACGTACTTACTTGTTTGTTGCTTTTGATATATTTTAAAAGATTATCGATGAAAGTGTGCGAAAGGAAAGTTCCACTTCCGGGAAACAGAAAGATGACACAGAAGCAACTGAGGAAAAGAATGAACCCTAAGTAAAGGAGGCCTCT
>NC_090870.1:26017558-26020058 GCF_036669935.1 Montipora foliosa | reverse complement strand
CGAAACTCAATTAGCAGAGCTGACGACAAAATGCCAGAAAACTGAGGTTCTGCTAGAGGAGGTCCACACTAAAAATCTTTACTTAGAAGCCTACTCTCGCCGGGAGAATATTAAATTCACCAACATAGTAGAATCGACAGAAATAGGCGGCCGCTCTGGTGAAAACACCGAAGAAGTTCTTCGAAATTTTTTGGAACGGGATCTCGGTTACAGGGATGCAAGGAGCGTAGAAATCCAGCGAGTACATCGGATCGGTAAAAGCAAAGATGGAAATCCGCGTCCTATTCTTGCCCGTTTCCTCAGGTACAAAGACTGTGAGCAGATCTTTAAACTTGGTCACCGACTTAAAGGCACTAACTTCCAAATGTTCCGAGACCTTCCCAGGGATATCATTACCCGAAGAAAAGTACAGATGGATGCTTTTAAAGATGCCAGACGAAATGGAGTTGCTGCCTCCTTCAGCCAGTCGCAACCAGACAAACTGTATATTAAAGGTAAATTGTGGCCCGTCGGGCAAAAATTTACTGTCTAACCCACATAAAATAACTTTGTTCAGATTGACCTGCAAATTTCTTCAAAGGTTTCGCAGTTTCTTTTTTTTTTTATTGCCAATATGCGTTTAACTAATTAGAGGCGGTCGACAGCTTAAATAGTCTAGCAGAGCTACAGGCTTTTTCTCTTGTTTACTGTAGCAAGATGCCTAATTTCTCAACCAAAAGTCTTTTAGTAATTTTATTCAATTTGTGTGTGTTTTCGTTGTACTGTCTCCAGGGCATAGCAATCTATCTCATCAACAATAGCTTGAAGGCATGTGGTCATTTAGATATCTTTTATTGTGAAAATGCAAAACCGTCAACTCCGTTTCTTTCATCACTCACAATACAACAGATTTGAAAATAGTTTCCCTTAATGTCAGGGGATTGGGAAACAATGCCAAAAGAAAAGAGGTGTTTAACTGGCTGAGAGTAAAAAAGAAATCTATTTATATGCTGCAAGAGGTCCATTGTTCTCAAGAAACTACTGATAAATGGACTTGTGAGTGGGGATATAAAGCGCTCTTCAGCTGCTGCAGCAGCAACAAAGCAGGGCTCGCTAAGACAAAAGAAGGCCATCCAAATCTTACACATTTCATACGCACTTTAAAATCACGATATGAAATAGAAATAAAAAGTGGAGACACAAAGAAATGGAAACCTCTTGCAGGATATATGAGGATTTAATTAATATTAGTATATTTCTTCACCTATCTGTATTTATCTCCTACCCATTAGTTTCTTTCAAATCTCCTGTCAGGTGCATATCTTACATTACCTGTAGTGAACCACATGCCTTTACCCTGTTTTTGATGCCTCCATAGTGCAACTTCAAGCTGTAATGATAATTATCTATTTTTCTTCTTTTTTTTCTTTGCCCTTTGTCGTCACTGCATGTGTTAGTAGTACTGTCTTCACTGTATTTGTTAGTCGTGTAGATTTGTTAGTCGTTGTAATTCAAACACTGTTAAAATTAGAGTAACATCATGTAAATAGAGCTAGTGCTGTAAGTAGTCAGTGTACTGTTCGTAAGCATTGTATTCTCTTGTATTGTTGCAAATAAAATAAAAAATAAAAAAAAAAAATAAAGAATTAAAACCTGGGTGCTGCGTAATGCAAACAAGTGGCTTGGTCAGCCCTTCGTGTTCGACTGCTTCGTTGTTTTTGGCAACGATACAGTCAATTTCGGAGCAACAGATGCACTCTTCTACACGTTGAAGACGTTGGCAATTCCCACAAGTACACCTAAGGTATAGATACAATTAGTCAAAGCAGGGTTTCTCATATAGTGCAAAATAAACTTTGACTTGAGGAATTCTGTTAATCGGTCTCAATCGGTTCGCGCTGCCCCCATCGCGTCATCGAAACATGTATTTAAAAATGGGACAAATACCATTTCTCTGTCACAAGAAAGCTTTATTTATGGTTTCGGTTTATCGACACATTCAACAATAACACCGTCCTAAGTTTGGACTACAACAGCATTTGCTACACATTGCAAATTGAAATTGATCGCTCACTAGTCTGTATTTTGTAGTTGCTCGTATTGTCGTTCGCCAGAATCATTTGACGAGTCCGTACCCGAGCTTGCATCACTGTCGTATGGCTCAAATAAGTATGGCTGTGCTCCTTCACAATCAATAAATGAAGGTCCCTCGGCACTTTCGTCACTACTAATATCGGAAGAAGAACTATTTCGCGAATCCTCAGACTCCATTGCACATTTTTTTAAGTAAAGTAAACAAGACACTCGAGAAAGGGTTCTTCTTTCTACGTAATCAATCACATGTTTTCCGAAATGTCGTTTTCACTTCTGGTCCTCCGATAAGGGATATTTTTGCTGTTTCTCAGCGATTTTCAGACTTTCATATATTTTATCGTTTTTCCGTATTTATGATGTTAACACAACCTTTTGAGCAAAAGTTGTTTTGAGGGATAGAGTATCCCTTTAAGTCTCACATCGTGTC
>NC_090870.1:25992558-26010058 GCF_036669935.1 Montipora foliosa | reverse complement strand
GATTTCTTTCTCATCTCGTGCCAGGCTTTGTTCTTATGCTGTCCTGAATGAACATGTCCTCCACAGAGTTCGTACAAAATAGTAGTGGCTCAAAAACCTTCGGATTTTTTTTAATCAAACTAGAACTTAACCTACGGATTTCCTCATGATTCTCATCACTCATTTCATCCCTCGAAGGGCAATTTCCAAGGGCAATCTTCTCTGACAATGACTTCTCTTCTTTGAGGAGGTAAATTTTCAGAAGCTATAATTCGTTTATGAAAGACGTATCTAGTAAAAAAACAGTCTGTGCACGTAAATACAACTGAAAAGACATTATTGACGTATTCCCTCCAGTTTATACCTAATTTTGTAATATTTCGAGACTATGACATGACGTCAATTTCACAATAAACCTTGCACAAGAAAGAAAGTTTATCATTACACTCTATCTCATTTTTCTCGATTATTCAAATAAAAACGTACACTTGCCACGTATCAACATTGCCCACATCGATTTCTGATAAAACTGTGTCGAAAAAAGCGTTCATCTCTCTCCAAAATCGTTTTTTGGACGTCAAAGTAAGTTTCCGCCATACATTTTCTTATAGTGACTTGCAATGTTTGCCCCCTGGTGATCCCAGAACCCTTTGCATATAAAACAGGGATCTGATTACTGGCAACTCGTTCAACTGTTTTACATGCATTATGATCACAAAAATTATGATGTTTTAATGTCATAGTATAATTTTGAAAGGTATGCATGCGTAACAGGAATAGGCTATTATTGAAAGATTTATACGTGATTTAGGTTGAGTTGTTAAAATAGACCTGAAAATTTATTAGGTTCACCCCTGTGAAAATATTGGTAATAATGCATGAAGTAAAAATGTTCTCAAACAGTAAAGGTGTGTTGCCATTAAAGGATGACTCTGGCAAATTTCTCCAGTCAGAGAACTTTTACATCTCATTAATTTATGATTTTTGCAAACTGATCTAAAGGTGTGTTATCAATAAGCACAAAGGTGTGTAATTATTACACACCTTACGTATTTCCTTACACACAATGGTGTGTTTTCTTGAACTGTGAAATAAAACAGTGAAAAGGTGTGTCACCACCACACATATTGGTGCGTTACGGAGCTCACAAGGTGTGTTATGAAAACACACCTTATTAAAGAGTGAACCCACGGTAGCGCCATTCAAGTCACTGAAATCAACACACTCGACCAAATTACTAAAAACGTTAATGACGTGAGTCGCACACACATTCCACTGAAGGCTTTGATGAATGATTACTTTGAAACGTGTGTAATTGAGAGGTCTAGTGTAAGTGAAGCAGGAAATGCCCACGTCTCAAGAATTTTGCCGCAACAAATGTAAAATCACTTAACTAGGGAGGCAGAGAATAATAAGGGATAGGGAACCTTCCCAAATTCCTGATAGTAGAGTCCTACGAAAGTTGAAAAAAATAAGCACACGACACAAGTTAAAATGTTGCATAAAAATTCTTTGACTTGGGCCATTTTAGTTTCAATAGGAATAAAACGCAATCAGCGGTTACAAACATTTGCTTGAAATGCATAACTTTTATAAACTTAACATTTCGTAAGTTACAACATACATCATTAGAAGTGATTATTATTCAGTTACAGATAAATTTAAATTCAAAAATACAACTGTACGACTGGGAACTAACGAAATTGATTGACATAACACGACAAGAATATCCTAATAATAGAGATAAAAGTCCAGAGAACAAAGTTTAATTTGTTACCGTCGACAACTAAAAAGAGATCACATGATTGACGACTACACCTTTCAAAAGGTCCTACCCAATGGTTCCACAAATGGAGTTCTATATGGTCTACCAAAGGTTCACAAAACTGGGTGTCCCTTTCGTCCAATTGTTTCTTCCACGAACACCTTCAACTACAATCTTGCCTCTTACCTTGTAAGCGTCCTCCAACCTCTCTCCACAAACTGTTTTTCAATTAAAGACTCCTTTCGTTTTGCAGAATGGGCCAAACAGTACACTCACAACGGCGAATTCATGTGTTCCTTTGATGTCAGTTCACTATTTACTAATGTCCCACTGGATGCGACTATTGAAATTTGCCTTGATAAGCTGTATGCCCTCGCAAATCCACCTAGATTACCCCGATTGGTCCTAAAGAATTGCTGGTCAATACTACGACCAGATTGATGGCGTCACAATGGGCTCTCCACTTGGTCCTGTTTTGGCAAACATTTTCATGTGTGATTTTGAAGAAAAATGGGTGATGAAGAACACCAATCAGCCTACTATTTGGTTCCGGTACATGGACGATACCTTCACTCTTTTCAAAAACAAAAATGATGCTTTGAGTTTTTTACGTTACCTAAATGGGAGACAAAACAATATTAAATTCACAATTGAGTTTGAACTAAACGATGAAATTCCATTCCTTGATATCCTTATGATCCTTGATATCCTTATGAAACGCAATCGTGACAGCTCCTTCTTAACCTCAATCTATCGAAAAAAGACATTAACCGGTCTTTACACCAAGTGGGACTCTTTTAGTGTGCACTTTGGCTTATCGCTGCATTAGAATTTGTTCGTCACCCTGATTGTTACAGTCTGCCCTAGATGACCTCAAGAGGATTTTGTTACTTAATGGCTACCCTATGGGAACTGTTAAATATCATATGAATGATGTCATTGAGAAACATCAAAATAAGCCAAAAGATCCTGTACAAACAGTTAAGAAAAAAGAAGTTCTTATCGTTCTACCTTTCTTAGGTCATCACAGCAAACAGTCCTCACAAAACAGACGAAACGTTAAGTTTATAAAAGTTATGCATTTCAAGCAAATGTTTGTAACCGCTGTTTGCGTTTTATTCCTATTAAAATGTTGCATTATAAATAGTCGTCCTAGCACATCTTTTATCAACATTTTGTGAAAGAACTACACGAATTGATTTCTTTGGGGTATCACTGAATATTGCTATTTCACATAATTATGTGTCCTTCATGTTGATGAGAAACTAATGTTTGGTCTTCACATGAGTGAAATCTGTAAACAAATCGGAGTGTTGAACAGACTAAAAAAACTTATACCAACTCGTACAACACTATATTATTGTTCAAATCTGCAATAATACCACACCTCACCTATTGCCACTTAGTGTGGCACTTTTCTCGACCTTCTGATTGGCAAAAACTTGAAAGGTTACAGGAAAGAGCTTTAAGGGTGATATTTAACGATGCATCAGATTCATATGGAACATTACTCCAGAAAGCCAAATTAACAACACTATACTTGTTCTTTTAACGTTTAGTAAACATGTTTTAACGTTTAGTAAACATGTTTCAGACATCTGTGATCGTGTTAACAACCAGCTTAAGGTTATTAAGCGTTTCAGAAATATTTTATCCAGTAATACTAAAACTAGGTTGTATAAAGCTTTCATCATGCCGTATTTTCTATATTGTAGTAATGTATGGCACTTTTGCGGAGCCAGAAACGCGCGAAAATTAGAATTGCTAAACAACAAGGCTCTACGTCTCATTTTTGATGACAACAACAACACATACGAGACTCTGCTTGACAATTTGAATATGACAACTTTACAAACAAGAAGAATACAAGACATGCTTATAATGGTCTACTGTATAAAGGGTAATTGTGAAGAAGAGCTCCCCAAAAAACCTGTCGGCCGACAGTCGGCCGACTGTTGCCCAACTGTTGGCCGACTGTTGGCCGTCAGTTGGGCAACAGTCGGCCGACTGTTGCCCAACTGTCAGTCGACAGTTTGTGTTATGTTTGAGGCCAAAGTGTTGGCCGACTGTCGGCCAACAGTCGGCCGACAGTCGGTGACCTGTTGGCAACCTGTCGGTAACGTGTCGGTAACCTGTCGGCGGGACAAACTAAAATGATCGTAAGCATTTACTTGTCTATTGCTTCTAAACTACGCGAAAAGAGCTAAAGGCAGTTCATAACGATACCTTGAGCAGCACTTATACTACTAATATGGCTTTTGTCCACTGTTTTGGCGTTGGCTAGCGATACTTGCCCACATTGTAAACATCATTCATACATACATGACATACCATAAGAGGCCGCGTTGCATTGTAGAGCGATTTGAAGGAAAATGTTTGTCTCCTCTACTATGTATTGATACGGAGCTTATGGTTTTCAGAATTTTTAGCTTATGGTTTTCAGAGTTTTTACGCTGTTTTAGCGTTGGCTAGCGATACTTGCCCACATTGTAAACATCATTCATACATACATGACATACCATAAGAGGCCGCGTTGCATTGTAGGGCGATTTGAAGGAAAGTGTTTGTCTCCTCTACTATGTATTGATGGTTTTCAGAGTTTTTAGCAGAGTTTTCGATTAAATTATTTTCCAATGCGATTCTTAGATTGTCTGGTGTGTTGTAAATTACGCATCTGATAACAACCGATAACAGTTGATCGGTAAGTAGGTGAAGTCTGTCGAGTCATACATCACCATTACGGAATGTCACGTTAACTGCTCGTTTTTACCACAATTTTTCTTTTTTCTTAAACGATCGGTATCCTGTTGGTTAGCTGTCGGTAGACTGTTGGTAAGCTGTCGGTCAACTGTTGGCCGACAGTTGACCGACAGTCGGCCGACAGGACTTTTGGGGAGCTCTTCTTCACAATTACCGTATAAAGCACTTCATGCTTTAACACCTGCGTATATCACATCCTTACTTCTTCTGAGACGCAATACCCAAAGGGTTAGAGGTATAAATAAGTTGTACCAACCTCGTGTGAACACTACAAACTATGGCAAAAACTCATTGAAATCCACTGCTACTAAATACTGGAATATCTTAACTGATAAACTTAGAACCGCACCCAGCGTAACTAATTTTAGGAACAATATCAAGTCATTTATATGTTAGTTTTTACTATGTCTTATCTCATTGTACATACTTTTGTTTAGTTTTATCGTAATATTATAATCTAAGCTATTGTAATTTAATATCGTTGGTACTGTGTAATTTGCATTGTTATTTTAGATTACATTCGGAGATATTAGCATATTTCTTTGCTACTCTAAAAAAATCCGAATGGAAATAACGTTATGTATGTATGTACAGTATTGTGAAAAAGTAATGAGAACGTAATTCGACGAAATGCGCGAATTTCGGGGCTTTTCGACGAAAAATGGCGAATTTTTGTCCAGCGTGAAAGTTCGCAGAAAATTCGCCGAATTTTCGCAATGCCTATTGTTGTAGTTGACGCGAATTTTCGAGGGAAAATTCGCTTTGACCGAGAATTTGTTCCGAAATTTCGAGCGAAAATTCGCTTTGACCGAGAATTCGTTCCGAAATTTCGAGCGAAAATTCGCATTGACCGATAATTTGTTCCGAAATTTCGAGCGAAAATTCGCATTCACTGATAATTTGTTCCGATATTCCGAGAGAAAATTCGCTCTTCCCGAATTTTCCTTCGAATTTTCGAGCGAAAATTTGTTTTGATATAGTTTCTGTGGGTAATACCAGTGAGCACAACACTAGAATGTACGGGATAGAAAGCAACATCTCACCCTATTAAGTGCTTTTCTTTCAAACTTACCATGAAAATGTCCAGACAAAATAGACCTCATGTTTGTTTTACAGTCTCAAGGTTTCCAAGCTAAAAGTTTCGTTCTTAAGGCGCCGTTACACTGTGAAATATTTCGTGCAATTTGTCTCGCAATGTGTTGGCGACGTAGTGGCGGGACAAGTTGAAGGAAACATTTCACAGTGTAACATACCCTGTAACGGCCAAAATCGATCGTTGCAAAACAAGCAATTGCAACTTGTCTCGCAACGATTTTGGCCGTTGCAGGGTATGTTACACTGTGAAATGTTTCGTGCAACTTGTCTCACCACAATGTCGCCAAAACATTGCGAGAAAAGTTGCACGAAACATTTCACAGTGTAACGGCCGAGAAAGATGAATAAAAACACATTACAAAGGGCGAATTTTGTAGAGAATTGAAACGGACACAACTACTGAACTATTTCCAAAATACATGTACTGATCATCAAAGTGCTGTCAAAGTGACTGCAGTTGTTTACAAAACTGAATAGCCGATCGATATGTGATCGATCTTTACAAACCACACTACGAAATTTCGCGTACAACAAGCGAAATTACGCTTTTGGTTTTTCGCGCTGGTCTCGAAAATGCAGCGAATTTTCTCCCATTGTTTTTAGAGCGAATTTTCGCGCTGGTCTCGAAAATGCGGCGAATTTTCTCTCTTTGTTTTAGCGAATTTTCGCGCTGGGCTCGAAAATGCGGCGAATTTTCTCTCTTTGTTTTAGCGAAATTACGCTAGAAACATCGCGAAATGACGCTCGAATTTTCGAGCGAAATTCGTCGAAAGTTCGCAGGGACAAAGAACGAAATTCGCGCATTTCGCTCTCATTACTTTTTCACAATACTGTATGTATATGCAATAGAAGGCTACAAGATATACTTATACTAATGTATAAGGTTAAAAACGGTCTAACACCGACGTACTTAACGGATCTATTCCAAGTCAACAGTGGAGAAAAAGGAAGATACGATTTAAGGAACTTTGACTTCAGGTTGCCGCATTACCGAACTGTTACTCATGGCAAGTATTCAATCCGCCATTTATGGCCATCGCTGTCGGGAAAATTAACGAACAAGGAAAGGACAATCAAATCCATGACAGAATTCAGAGCGATGATACAAAAGAAAGATTTATCAGCTGGAGTTCATGGATGTAGAACAAATTGTTATAGCTGCACAGCTTAGTTTACAAATATAAAATAGTGTAAATAGTTTTGATTGTAAATAGTATTGTAAGTTAATTAATATTTCACTTAATATTTAAATTAGTATTTCATTAATATTTATTAATAATCACTTTATTTTATCAACATTTTAACACTTTAATTAATCGATATTTCAATCAATATTGTAGCTTATTTGTTAGTGTCCCTAATTAGTGCTTTTTGCGCTAGAACGACCAGACAGGAAATAAATGATACGTGTATGTTTGTTTCTATGTATGTAAGAAATGTATCTAGCTTAATTACAGAAACAAAATCAGATATTAGGCACCATAATATTTCTGACAATGGCTCAACATTGAGAGGAGGTATGCTTTCAAAAGATACAAAATGTAAGTCAGCTTGGGCTAGCTTAAATGAAAGAGTTTCAAGGTTAAGCTTAGTGCCATATGATGATTACTTTTTTAAGTCTGTTTCACATCAACTCTACAAAACTGCAGACTTGCACTTTCAAATTAAAACAGCTGGAATTTAACACCTAAATAATCATCCAGAATATTTCCTTGAAAGTATTTCAGATAATAACTGGCAAAGCTATATCCAGCAAATGTCAACAGCAGGCACATGGTGTGACCTTAGACGAGCTCATACTAGGTACATAAGTAGTCCTTAAGTATGCTGGATATCTACATGGAATGTGAGCGGGGTTTATTTTGGTTCAAGTACCTTACTTTGTAACCTTGGAAAAGACCTATCCTCAAACAAGCCAAAGTACGCTCTCAAGTCTCGTTTTTCTGTGCTCAAGTGCGTGCTTACGCACTTTCAAAACACTCGAAAGCGATAACACGTCAATCAGCTAAACTGCGGGAAAAGCTAGTGCACGCAAACCTTCTTGTCAAAGCAAAAACATGGATCACAACGGAAGCCAACATCGTTTCTTCTCACACCAGCAATACCGAGTAGAAGATGACAAGATGTAGGCCTTATATAAGTGCAATTTTATCAATTTTATCTATTTGTTATATTTATTTATTTATATTTATATTATATTTATTATATTTATTATATTTCCCTCAAGGGTGCCAAAGCTGTGCGAATTCTTTGTGTTTATCGTCCGCTGGATGAGAGTGCTTATGCACTTTTTACTCCGAATACCTGAAAGGTATCCGAGTTATATTCTGGGAAGAATTTAGTTTTCTGTGCAGCAAATGGACAATAGAATTAGGAGGGGGTGATTTCATTGGCTAAAAGCAATGTACTACACCCCTCCGAGCAATAAATTTGACCTCCCTCTGTGACAAAACAACTGCAACAATGAAAAACAAACACAAGCGCGAAGGAGTAGATTTCAGATAGCGAGAGACTTGAAACAGCCTCACGTCCAACAGAATTCGATGAAAATCGAAATTTATAACGTGCAGTGGAGCAACTAAATGATGGGTTCTGCGTTGGGGCTTCAGCGTGACTTGTTTAATTTCGTTTGCTGATTCAAAGCCCGATTCAAGCCCTGATTCAAATGACGCAATGCAATACAGCTAAACGTGAATATGCTGGATTCAGCCGTCTAGAAATGTTATGAATAAGATATTTACCATGATCCTCCCTGTTGAGAACATGACTAAATCACCAACTTCCAGCAGCGGTATCTTGTAAATGGCCGCGATTTCTTAGTCTCTTTCTGCCTCAGCTGTTCTTTGTACGAACATCATCCGCCGATGTCTAGTTTTCCTTTTTATTGTTAGTTTCTTGATCTTCATGTTAGTTACCTAGAGCTGGAGGTCACCGGCCGCGTTATTCACAACACTCTTAATTTGGAACCTTTGCAGATGGATACCGTTTTTCACTTACCCATATTAATTACAATTGAAACCAGTTTATCTGATGTCACGCTACATACTAGATCCCCCAAAAATAGACATAACGCCAACGTAATTTCCATTCAAACAACCAGTTCCAAGACATACTACCCCAATAGCTATGTCACCTGTTGAATTTATTTGCAATTGTAAACATTAAGCGATTTTCACCGGTACATTATCTGCGTTGTTATGAATGAGCAACTGGCTGCAGAAACATTTACTTGTTTTCCTTCGTACTTGGCAAATTAAAACATAGGCGCTCGAGAGGCCCATGTGACTACTCCAGAGATGTACAGGGGAAAAATAAGTAGAATATTCTGTCATGTGAATAGGGGTGGCTGAATTGTGGGAATTGATTTACCACAGCTTTCATATCGATAGTTTTTCGACCATTGAAAAATTGATGTGCGATAGATCATTTTCACTGTCATGCAACAAACAAATAAATTCGAAACGTTCGATGAAAAAGGCCAATAACTTGGAATGTTGCGGGAAACAAATTTAGACACCACCTCCAATTCTCAGATCTGTGCAGTACATAGTTTCTGAGCTCTTTGTCGAAGCGTTGAAATCATACAACTTTTACTTGTGTAGGTGGATCAAAGTGGACTTTACAAATGTACTTTGCCTTGAAAGCACTTACTTTTCGCTCATGAGATAAAAGGTATGAACACATCTCCTAATGTACTTGAAAGGCTCAAACTGCTTCGATTCATAGGGATAGATATTTTTTTTTAATCAAATACAGCGGAAGCTCGCCTAACGGCCATACATTCTCTTATACAAAACCCTCGTTAATGCGGTCACCCATTAATACAGCCAACGGCCACAAATTTAAATCCCAAACAGTAGAGTCCTCTATAATTTCACCCCTTTAACTCAGCCACTCGCACCAAACGCCTGTGACATGTTAATTTCATTGACCTTCGTTAGTTACCGCTGTAATTGAACAGCCGATTTACTTTACAAAGTACTGTCAGCAACACTCCTCCCTGTTTTCATTACAAACATGATCTTGACACTACTGTAAAATCAAGTAAGGCAAATCGTGAAGGGTTAAGTCTTTGTGCTTTCATCAAAAACACGATTGATACTTAAGTCTTTCGGTTAGGTAATTATGGCGGCTTCCGTTTTTTTAGAAGCATAGTAAGCTGGGCCTATTCTTGTTTTGATTTTAGGCTCGGAACGTACGGTACACTTAACAATTTTAAGCGTTTTACCTACTGTGCGAAGTTTCAAGTATTTTATACAATTACTGTACGTACATTCTTGTTGTTTATTAAAGAGAAAAGTTTTTCTGGAAGTGCAAATGCTATATTTGTCATTAAAGTGCACCTAAACCCAAATATTTTTAGTGTACAATATTGATCTCTCCACGGAAAGCAAACTTGTTTGACGATTCTTACCTCAAATTACGCTTTTTTATCTGCCGGGCAATAAGTGCAAAGGTATCAAAACTAACAGTAATTTGGACCCACGACCGTGATGTGAGAGGCATGGGTCTATTCTCGATTTTACGTCACAAACTGCTTTGCAATGCAAAATTTCTTTGAAAATAGGAATGCAAAGCAGTTTGTGACGTAAAATAGAGAATAGACCCATGCCTCTCGCATCACGGTCGTGGGTCCAAATTACTGCTAGTTCTGCCAAGTTTACGTGGCTTGCACGGCATAGAAAAAGCGAAATTGTGTGTAACAATGCTGGCATATGTTTGCTTTGGACGGGGAGATTTACATTAGGAACAAAAAATATTTGGGTTTAGGTGCACTTTAAGGCCCTTTAGTCATGAATTTCACCCTATCCCCGGTAGTACGGTCAATTTTTTCGCCCTGTTGATGACCGTATTAACGGGGTTGCACTGTAGCTTGGTATCATGGTGTCACCATGATAAGCTACATAAGGTGACAATTAGGAAATTCGAAATACTGTATTTTCGATACGAATGACATCATGGAACTGGAAACTTGAAGAAAGATATTTTTTTCGGGTATCTTCAACCTCCTATAGATGGCAATTCAGAAGACCTTGCTAATTTGATGATCTAACTATGAACCATCTATGGTTTGACAGTTACGTGCTACTGCAAAGCTTTGTATCTCGAAAACGGCGCCTTTATTAAACGCGTAAATGGGCTCAATTGGTCGGTTAGAAACAAAATACAAAACCTACGAGAAGTAACTATTGTAAGAATTAAAACCTAACCTCAGAACCGTATTCTTCCCAGATCATCTGGGAACACGGGGCACCCGAACATTTCATTCATCCTTGCGAACTATCGGCAATTCATTGTACTGTTTGCAGAGTCTGAACTTTGGTACTCTTAGTATGCGGATTGGCTCTGAAGTGTATTCTATTGTTACATAATCATTTTCGGAAAAAACTAACACAATGGCAAAAGTGACTACGCACCATGCGCAGTAGTCACAAAAACTACCTCGTCCAAAAATGTATCACCCTACTTCTGCGCCACTTGGTATTCCGAGTAAACGCTTTAAAAAAGCGTCTTGTTTACGAGGAGTTCTCGCGACTTCTGGAGCACATTCTTTCTGGATGGTCTGGGGATTTCAATTTCCACCTTGATGATCTAAACAAATAGCATGCAAAGTGGTTTGTTGATATATTGGATGGCTTAGGCCTTCAGCAGCATGTTAAGGGACTGACTCATCAACTTGACCTCATCATTACTTAAGATTTGTGGTGGGGCCAGATGTCGCTCTGGTGCAACGCGTAAAGGTTAGAGATCCATGCATTGCTGATTATTTTGCGGTTCACTGTGAATTGCATCTCCAGAAACCGCGTTTTGGGAAGAAGGTGGTGAAATTCCGCAAGTTACGGCCCATTGACATAGGCTCCTTTTGTGAGGACCTACGCGACTCTGATCTTCTGCTAAAGAGCTATTCGCAAATAAAACACTCTGGTTGAACAATACGACTGAACGCTCTTGCCTATACTAGATAAGCATGTGCCCGAGATACAGCGGCAGATTACTGTACATGTACAGGTTGCAGATGAGAAAACCAAACTGGAAAGACTGGAAAGGAAATGGAAGAAATCCAAAATGCAATCTGATCGTGAACACTATGTGCATCAGTGTTATGTTGTCAACTTGAAAACCACCTATTACAGAGAGGTGGCTTAGCTGGTTCCTGCTTTGAAGAAACACGATGCTGACCATGAACAATTTTCGAATTTTCGTCCGATCTCGAACTTAGTGATGAGGTCAAAGGTCATCGAGAAGGCAGTCTCTGTGCAGGTAACTGATCATGTCAGAACCCACCATCTCGAAGAATGGTTTCAGTCTGACTACAAGATTCACCACTCTACTGAAACAGCTCTTGTTAAAGTACAGAACGACATTCTGCGGGCAATTGATCTGTGCTTCTTCTCCTTCTGGACCTTTCCCCCGCATTTGACATGGTAGATCACTCGACTTTACTCTTGCATTTCTGTACTCGGTTTGGTGTCAAAGTAGTGCTATTGCATGGAACCAACCTTACAGCAAGATTGCATATGATTCGAGGCAAAATTATGACTCCATTTATTCTCTTGTCTGGGCGTCGACAGAGTTACACTAAATGACATTGATATCGCTCATTGCGTGCAGATAAGGGCAAGTGCTGCTGTAAACAAACCTAAACCTATCATTTGCAAGTTTACTAGGCGTCTTGCCAAGGAGAAAGTAATGGCTACCTGGAGAGCATCTGGTAATATTAGCTCTGAAGACCTTGGCCTACCAAGTGATACCACATTTGAGCGTATTGGAATTTACGATCACCTGGCACCAAAGTTACAGGAACTGCTTCATAGTGCCAAAAACTTCAAAATCCAAGATGGTTATAAATTCTGCTGGGAAAAGAATGCAGTTGTCGTCCTTCGCAAGAATGAAAGAGTAAACCTGATGCAACAGAGCCAAGGAACAACTCACTTAACAGATGAGTAACTTCTTAACAATATAGCCTTTGTTATGTTTTTTATTATTATTATTATTTCAAAATGCCTCGGAACAAAGTGAAAGCTAAGTCAAATACTAAGCAGCAACAAAAAATAAACAAATCTCTTCTTAAAAAATTGCCATTATGGCATCTGTTCTTAATTTTCCTTCCCTTTTCCCTGTCTTTTCCCACCTTAAGCTGTTCGTTTAATTCTTGCCACTCGAAAAAACGCACTATTTCGCGTACATGAGCTGACTTTAGTAAGCATTTCGATCTGACATCTCAAAGTCATGGAAAATCCGAAAAAGCAAATCACTGGCCTTGTTCGCAACAGTACTTTCATGCACATTATCGCCCTTCCAAGGGGTTTCCAAGTGAACTGGGGGACTGGGGGACTGGGGAATCGGAGAAGTATGACAAAATATCTTAGGGAACAAGGGAAGATAAAGCTGGGAACAAGTCTGAAAGTCATTTTGGGTTCAAGGGAACACAAGCAGTTTTTTTTTTTTTGTATTGGAACAAGGACCCTCCTGGGAGGGCCTTGTTAACAATAACTTTAAGGTGGCTTAAACCAGTTAGGGAATGTCTCATTTATGAGAATGAACTCTGTAACACTGTTATGTCATATGATACTGTAAAAAAGCGTAGGGTCCTGCAATAATTGCTCAACCAGATGCACTCATTGATGTGACCTAATAGGTTGCCATTAAATGCTTTTATATTTCAAAAAACCAACTCAGATAATCTCATTTGCTCTTTGTGAAGATTGATTAGCAAACAATTAACAGTAAAACTCTATGCAAAATGAACACAAAGAAAAAAAGCATTGTCTGGAGCAAATTCAGAGCCACCTTAAAATTTCCCAATGATGTTTATCGATAGTTCGATGCACATTAACAATAACTTAGAATTTCATTTAGTCCAGGATGTGAAAATCCAACTTTTCCTTTACCCTCTCAGTTGGTATTTGACCCTCGAAAATGTTCTGAATCTACTAGTATTAATATTATTATTATTATTTTTTACTGTGCGCTTTGATTAGTACAACCAATAATAAAATAATTTATGCTTGTGTGACTGGAACAAAGTTTGATGTAAGGTTTCTAATAATATCAATCTTTTTTACTATGTTTAGTACGAAACCCAGATGCAAGACAGGAAGTAAATGGTACATAAACCCTTTATCTTAGAAGTAACAATGTTTCTTGTAATGTGCAGTTCACTGGACACTCTACATATTAGCAGTTGCTCAATAAATTAATATTAAAATTTATTATTCTTGCAGCAATGCAAAGGTACATCTTCTGAAACTATTTAAATTGTTAAAATTGGGGTCCATATGCAATAAAGTCTATTTAATGAAGACAATAACATTACTCATTTCTTGCTCTTACTTTACTGAAATATTTCTTCTATGAACAGCAGAGGAGGATTTGTGCCCCCAAGATGGGACACCAAACAATAAACGTAGTGACAACAGCGGTAAGCCTTTCATCATAACAGTAACAATGCCAACTTCTGTTTGACTTGCTTAAACTACATAAATGTATGCAGGTGTATGTACAGTGTGGAAGAAACTATTTCATTCCTGTTTACTAGAAGGAAGAAATGGAGAAGGAATTCTTCCTAAGGAACCAAAAGAGCCACACCCCTACACAAGTAAGCATAGCACATTCTTTTTATTTACACATTACAACTTAGTTGTGCAAAGTGAACCAGCCAACAGTCCATGACTCGATAACGCTTCTCAATAGGCCATTTTCAAAATATGAAATATTCAGCTTGATAGTGAAGCAGTGAGGAAAAAAACAAAAGAAACACATAGGAATGAATGTGGGAAATATTTACATATCATCCACTTTTCTTTGTCTTTGTCCTCACTGCCTCACTATGAAGCTGAACTTTAAGATATCGAAAAAGGCCTATTAACATTGTACATGCCAATACAATAGCTATTCTTTTTTCTTTCTTTTTCAGGATGTTGAAACTGTGGCGGAAGAGGGCACCTTAAGTCACAGTGACGAGGGAGGGGTGCGGGTGCTAGCCGCGGTCAGGGGGGGGGCTGGGATTCGCAGGAGGGGTGGGGCTGGGATCGGCAGTAGGGGTGGGGCTGGGATCAGCGGTAGGGGTGGGTCAGCAATTCGGGGTCGGGGTCGGGGTGCCATGCGTGGGAGGGGCCGGGGAAATAGACGTGTTACCATAAATAGGGGGAGGGTGATCAATATCTATTATAACTAAAGAGGACTCTACACATTACACTCAAGCTCTGTCTGCTATACTGAAATTCGTAGCTTATGCAGAAACATATTTCAGCTCTACAGTGAGAATTTTTCCGAAATTGCATCACTGCAAACATGCAACTGCATGGCTTGTCTGTAACAGTGCTTGAGTCCTCCCTTTACTTCTAATAGATATTGACTATAAATGTTGCGTTATCATTTAAGTATATTAGTACATGAATAAAGACAGATTATGATCCTCATCCTTGATTACATTGAAAATAACCAATAAAGAATTCTAGCCAGCCAATGTGTATATCTGCCTTTCTTCACTTACTTATGTTGCACTTATTATTTATCACATTATTTATGACCTGCCAGGAGAGGGACACTTTTTTAGGAAGGAACCAATCCACTAATATTTGTTCGCATTCATTAGGCACTCATGAATCTTTATCTATTGTACAGATGTTTGGAGTTGGGAACAGAACAGTCTAGTTTCCATTTAGTTAAATGACAACAAAAGGCCAGTGAAACAATCAAATCAAATTTCCTGTTGATAAATGACATGGACTTTCTTGTGTACAAGGGTCCTGCAAGTCATCTAGCTTTAATGTATCATTAATCTGTGGACAACATTATTTAAATGCTAGTGTCTGTGCAAAACACATAAAGCACTCTTCATTCAGAATTATCCTTACAAAAACAACAACTAGAAAGCTATTATTGAAATTATCATTTCTCCCAATATTAAGTTGAAGATTATTGTACAGATGTTTGGATTTGGGGAACAGAACAGTCTAGTTTTCATTTAGTTAAATGACAACAAAAGCAAGTGAAACAATCAATTCAAATTTCCTGTTGATAAATGGCATGGACTTGTGTACAAGGGTCCTGCAAGTCATCTAGCTTTAATGTATCATTAATCTGTGAACAACATTATTCAAATGCTAGTGTCTGTGCAAAACACTTAAAGCACTCTTCATTCAGAATTATCCTTACAAAAACAACAACTACAAAGCTAATTATTGAAATTATCATTTCTTTCAATATTAAGTTGAAGATTATTGTCTTGCTCAGTAAATGCCTGTTACCATAGTTACAGGGCACAAGTATTAAGTTTCCTTTCTCTTTCCTTTCTCCTAAGACTTGGAACTGTGGTGATATTATTTTCATTTTGTTTGCTTGTACATATGTGGAATAAAACCAAAAAGCCATAGAGTCTCTCATTAAGATTTCAATCTTGCATGATATCTCTCATGTTTCTTAGCTGTACATTATTTTTTATAGATTAAAATTATTTATCAATCAGAGAAGATCCAAGTGTTTGTTGCCCTGTTTCTTTGTTTCTTTATTTTCCCTTTTTGTGGAAAGTCATTTGAATTGAAAGGCTTGATAGATCACTTTGGTGGCTCCAACCCCAAAAACAATCGAGATATGTCTGAGTTTCAGCTGGGGCTGAAAACCTCCTATTGCCAACCGGGCAGTGATCACATGGTGAATTTCTCAGCGGAAAGTTGTGAAGGAACGCAACACTGAGTCCGACCCCACGCTTTCCAATGCCTAGTCTCTTTGACAATAATTTTTTTTGTGTGTTGATTACTTCAACGTTGTCGTTGCTTACGCTTTCTAGTTCAACAGTGAACAAACACAAGTCTTCAGCCAAGAAACGTTTTTAATAGTAATTCCACACTGGTGTAACTATGTCAATTTGCATTACGCGCATATTCACGAGATCATAATGCACGCTCAACAATAACACTAAACTAGAAACATTAACGAGATGGAAAGAACGGTTTCTAATGAAATATCGCCAAAGCAAAATCAAAAGTAAAGCAGTTGCTCCAAGCGCGAGAAAATGTGTTGGCCTTTTTTTTTTTTCCTTCGAGCCAAGCAAAACAGTAAAGCACCTTACTACTTCATGAATTATTACTGGAAATAACGCTTTGTCCTTAATCGAAAGATTTCTTTTGTCCGCACTTAAGTCTTTTCAGTAAAACCCAGTACTACTTTGAAATCCCTTCGTTCACGGAACGGTTCGCACAGTTGAGCAAGGATCTCTAGTTTTCTTGGACTACAATACTCGTCACATTTGTTGGAACACCCATCCGCGTTTCCCCCTTCCTCCAATGTTGATTTCCACAACTACTACATGTAGTAGTAGCCCGAAAAATTCTCACACAACATTGAATTGGGGGGACGGGGATGTGGTATAAGCTACGATCTTGTAACACGATGATTCTGGATTATTCGCTAAGTGTTCCAACTAAATATGTCTAGCATTGTATGAGTATTGGTGTGCGTTGGTATGAAGCCCTGCGATTCCATATGTGCCGTGCAATATTCCAACAGTTCCAAACTCGTGTGATAAGTACACTTTGTCCTCTGACGACTTTAATAGGCTCTATTCCCAGATGGACTGTGGACTGACATGATTATCAAGTGCAACGGTCGGCGTTGATTGACATATTTTATATACCAAGGAGTCAGAATAGCTATGCAAATATATTACAGCCCCTGAAGACATTTCTTTACGCGATAGGACTGACTAAACAGTTCTAGCAAAAGAACAGTTTATCGGCAATGGTTGGTGCTCCGCTTTTGAAAAACTCAGGCTGAAACCCTGAAAATATAAAGCTAATGAAAACGACACCTGTTATTAATTAATGAAAAACGACAAGTCTGTAATTTCCCTGTTAAAGTGCAAAACGAGTCCATTGTTTGTCATACTCGCCTTCTGAC
>NC_090870.1:25982558-25985058 GCF_036669935.1 Montipora foliosa | reverse complement strand
ATAGAACCGGAAGAAACGGAGAGTGAATTCTGGAGAATCTTAAGGTACAGTCGTAGAATCGGAAGAATCGGAGAATCGGAGAGTAAATTCTGGAGAATCTTAAGGTACAGTCGTAGAATCGGAAGAATCGAAGAATCGGAGAGTGAATTCTGCTTTCTGAAACATCTTTTTAACGTAAACTCTTCAGGTAAAATCATCTTCAAGTTAAAATCGTAGAATCGGAAGAATCGAAGAATCGGACACAGATTTCTGAAAAATCTGAAAGTACAATCGTAGAGTAGGAGGAATAGGACGGTTAAATCGGATAATAGTACCCCTAAATCGGTGTATACTATTCTACAATTTAGCCATAATCGCACTGCTCTTGACAAGACAACCATGAAACCTTTATCCATGAGCGAGTGCTCACGTTCGAATTGAATTATGATTAAAGAAATACAGAAACTTGCAGAGTTCGGTAGTTTCTAAATCGCACGAAAGTAGTGTTATTCCTTTGTATTGAGCCATGCTAATTATAAAACTAAGCATTGCGTTGTATTTCTTTCAGATGTTGGGGAAATTGGACAGTTCAATAATTCAAACAGAAAGTAAACTTTTGACCGCGATGCAAGATGTTGAGAGAAATGTGGGTAACGCAATATGCAAGTTGGATGTTCGCCTCGAGTCGTTGGAGGAGCAACCTCTAAATCAATATTCCATGGTAAGAAGACTTTTACTCGAAATTTTAAGGATTGATTTAGAAGGGTTAATTGCTTTAAGACCGAACATGTCAGCCATCAAAAATGTCAGGCAATTTGTTCTCCTAGCAACATTGCATATTAACTCATTTACAAACCTTCAATTCAACCGCGTTTCAACAGCGCGGGCCCTAACTTTCTCAAACTATGAAGCTGATGCACCGATGCACCACAACTGTTCAGAAGTCTAAATTGGAAATATCTTAGTAATAAGGTGACTTTCAGAAAGCCTTAATGGTCTTCAAAATATTTTAAACGCCTTGCCCTTGAGTCCTTAAGTTCAAAATTTATAAGTGGATCAGATTCTACTTTTAAAACTCGCTATTTCACAGCCACGCACAAATTATATTTGTGATAGTTTTCGTTGCAGTGGTGCTAGTGTTCTCTGGAGTAGCCTTCCTGAAAAATTAAGGCAAGCAGAATCTCTGACTCAATTCAAAGCACCTCTTAAATAAGTACTATTAATGACCAATAACGCACTGCATCCGTGGAAAAGGGGTTCAATATGGTTAGCAATCATACCATTGTAATTAGAATTGCAAATAATGCATTTTAGATTATAAACAGTGATAATACATTTTGGATTTTATGTTTCCGAACTTTTTGTACCTGAATGAATTTTACCGTGGTTAAACATAGATGACCTCGACTTACCTTACTTATGCTATTCTTGGTGAACTGCTAATATTATCTTTTTCCTTGATATCAGATAAACAGTACAGAATTCGAAGATGAGATCACTCCACTGCTTAATGTTGCCCAACCATCAGAAGACTGTGACGACCTAAGCACAATTAATTTAGACACCTTAGGCCTTGAGAGTGTTGGCGCCGAAGTCCAACAAACTGTTTCTAGTCAAGTTTATCCTGCGAGCAGGCTCTCTCTCTTCGGTGGGAGAGAAGGAGAGCCTGCACGCATCCCTTTGAATTTTGAATGCCGCCTCCTGATGTCACGCTGAGAGAGCTGTCAAAAATTAGCCAATCAGCGCGCACCAGAAGTAAACATTGAAAAAAAACACAGAAAACAGAAACCCACGCGTTGTGTATTTCAATTTGCCCGAGGCAGAAACTAAAAAAAACTGTAAAGGAAGGAAGCCTTCACCAGAAAAGCCTAACAACTATTGCTGATGCTGTAAAGCGTAGCTGAATATTCAGTACGGTAATTCGTCGAAGTCCCTTCCGCGGAAAAAGTGTTTCGTTCGTCAGGGAAAAATTTAGCACACAAACTTCAAACGACGGGAATCGTAATAGAGACATTCGTTTTCCCTGACCGCATCTCCACTGTGTGAGACTCGTCGACCACAACTGCTGCCAAATTTCGGTAAAGCGAAGCGGAATTATCTTTTTAAATTTATTTTAATGAAATACAGACATTACAACTGCTACATCACACTTTAATACTAGACAGATATTCTAATACCTACACCATTTTATTTCAATTGTGGTTATAGATATGTATTTTACTAATTCAATAATTTGAAAATTGGAATATTTTGTTTTCAAGTGTATCGGAGTATTGCGGAGTTACGAGGAGATCGAGCAATCATTTGTGGAGCCGCCTTTTCGGCTTAGCCTAATACTTGCTAAAATCGTGTAGAGTTCCTCTATCGTTAAATCAGCAACAGAGGCAGCCACGGTGGCATGAAGTCGCCCTCGTATTTTGGCCGCTACGAAAAACAGTTGGGAAATAAGACTTTTCTCGAATTCTGTGGATAACAGAGATAGAACTTCCTTCCTTCCAGTAGAGAGGCCATTGCATCGCGT
>NC_090870.1:25972558-25977558 GCF_036669935.1 Montipora foliosa | reverse complement strand
CTCGAGATATCAGCCCTGTTCGTTCTCAACTACAGTTGTCGTGGCAAGATGCAAGTGACAGAACCAAGCGCTATTACGTACGCAAAGCGGGACAGGGCCTATCAGCGCTTGTACAAGACATAGCTCCCGCGGCTGCAGGATCTCTTTATAAGGCAGTTTGTTCTTCTAACGTCGTGGAGCACACATTAGGGTTAGCCAAAGAAGACAACGTGACTAACATCGTGGACGAGACAATGATGAACGCCCTTGCTGAATGCTACCGCGTAGCCGACGACTCTTGGGAGACACGCCGACAAATCCTTTCTATAATGGCAGACAAGCTGACCTTAAATCAATTACGTCGCTGGATCCCTGACCTGTCGCAGCATTGTTTTACTGAGGCCAAGCGCCATTGCTTGGTTTTCGGGAGGGGCTTGTCTGTGCACACAATACCGTCGCCTAGAATGAAGGTTTCCTTGGCGCAGATAGATCACTTCGTAGCTTTTATTACCAGTCCCCATATTGTCCAAGATTTGCCGTTTGGGGAAAAAAGAATAACATTGTCTACTAAAGAGACACTTAAAGTTCCGAACGTGGTTCGAATGCTAATTCCAGAGGGAATTGTCAAGCAATATACAACATATTGTCAAGAGTCGCAATTCAAGCCACTGAGTCGCTCTACACTCCTCCGCATTTTGAACGTTTGCGCTGCGTCCGTCCATACCTCTCTTCAAGGGATTGACTATGTCAGTTCCGCTGGAGCGGAAGCATTTGATGAGCTGTGTGATGTAGTGGAAACACTTGGGGACGCTGGACAGGGGATGACCTGGGCGAAACTGCAGGAAAACAACCTACGCGCTAGTAAGCGCTATCTTAAAAGTGACTACAAGGTGAGAGGTTTCTTTGTACGATTATTTTATCACGTATCTTATCCAGCGCGGCGGGTTCTCTTTTTGATGTTGAGGTTTCGGCAAGGGCGTGCGCTGCGTGACGAAATCTTACCTTCAAAACTCTACATGAGACTGAGCTACGCTGGGTAGCATTTACTAAACCACAGGATTAGTTTCTTTTAAAAATGTGACCTTAGACGATAGGATAATCCTCAAGTAAAAACTTTTTAACCATCTCCACAAGCCAATATCGTACAGTATATTTCATAGCAGATATGATGCAGTCTTGAGAGTTTTAGTTTCCGGCCTGCCGCGACTTTCGAATATAAGCTCAAACATAGACGAATATTACACACTTTTTTTCACTTACAGGTCCATGTTTCGAAAACTTCATCAGTAGCAGATCACTGTAGATCATTCGCTTTAAGCGACCCAAAAGAGCCTTTGTTTCAAGCTACTTGTGATCACCAGCACAACGACGTTTGTGAGCGGTGTGCAGTATTGGCGTCAACTCTAACCAGCATTGAGGCTGGGTTGACTGCGAAATATCATACCTTGGCAACTACTGTGAGGGAAGAGCTAGAGTTCCGTGTAAAGAATGCCAAAACGGCTATAATGGCATGGAAAGCTCATCTTCTTCGCTCCGTGAACCAGGATGAAGCCAGAGTGCAAGTGCTTGAAGAGCTGGATGAGACGTCAGTGTTCATAGTGCAAGACTGGGCTATGAAATACCTGCCCAGAAAGTTCCGCGAAAGTCAAGCCGATTGGTTTGGGAAACGGGGCATTCCATGGCACCTGACAGTTGCCACGAGAAGACAGCGTGGTGAGTTCGAAATGCTTACCTTTGCCCATATTTTTCATTCGACTTCCCAAGATAGCAGCGCGGTAGTCGCCGTGATGTCCGATGTGATCAGACAACTGAAGATAATCATGCCACAGCTGAAGACAGTTTATTATCGTCAAGACAATGCTGGGTGTTATCACTGCGGCTTCACTTTAGTGTGCGCTAAAATCCTTGGCCTCCAATATGGCGTCAATATCAAGCGCCTGGATTTTTCGGATCCACAAGGAGGCAAGGCCGCATGTGATCGGAAGGCAGCAACCATTAAGTCGCACATGAGAATCCATCTTAATGCAGGCAACGATATTGAGACTCCAGCACAAATGAGAGATGCGATCCTTTCGTGTGGTGGAGTACCTGCCGTAAACGTTGTATTGTGTGAATGCGTGGAAGTATCCTGCGAGCCAACAGCAAAGATAGAAGGCATCAGTCTGATAAGTAATGTTCAGTTCGAGGAGAGTGGTTTACGGGTCTGGAGGGCATATAAACTCGGCCCTGGAAAGCAAATTCCCAAGGAAAAGCTGAGTATTCCGTCTATATCCCAGCTTCCGGCCCTTACAGGAGTTACTCGGTCTAACTAGTGTAGCTTCGCACCAGTAAAGGAAAGACGCACTAAAGAAACCGAGCAGGATCTGCCTCCGGCAACAACAACAGAAGCAGAAGCAGCAGCAGCAGTGAGAAGTGAGGGAGAGGAATCTATTAGCAAAGAGAGGATTTTCACTTGTCCGGAAGAAGGTTGCGTTCAGACATTTCTGAGGTACTCATCAATGCAGCGTCATTTAGATTGTGGGCGACACAAGCGTGCGGTGGAACGAGACACTTTATTCGATAAAGCAGCTGTGGGGTATGCACAGAACCTTGAAGTACAATGTCAAGCCCATCCACAGCTCAGTTGTTCTGAACAACCACCCTCCGTGACCGAGGCATTACCAAAGGGTTGGGCTCTCAAGTCGAGTACTTCCAAGAGAGTCAGATTTACTGATAAACAAAGAAAGTTTATGGCGGACAAATTCCAGCAAGGGGAGAGCTCAGGAAGAAAGATTGATCCTGCTTCGGTTGCACGTTCAATGCTGACTGCTGTTGACGCGAGGGGAAAACGCATTTTCAGTAGCCAAGATTTTGTCACCTCCTCTCAGATTGCCGGCTTTTTCTCGAGACTTGCGTCGAAGAAAACTCTCTCTGGTGAAGAAGATCATGAGGAGGTGTTGGTGGGTGCTTCTCAGGAGGCAGCGATACAAGAGTTGACAAATGTGGTTGCTCGGGAATTTTTGCCAGCTCACCCTGTCATGTGGGATGGGCGGAACTTGTGTGAAATGGCCTCAGATAGCAAACTTGACAAGTTATCCCTTGCGCAACTAAGAGACATCTGTGCTGACCTTAATATTGATACCAAGGAGATACGGGTCAAGCGCAAGCAGCCATATGTGGAGAAAATAGACGCGTACTGTCAAACTTGCATTTGTAAAGTAACGAAGTGAATGGGTGATGATGCAACTATTGGGCAGCAGGAAATTTGATCTCCTCATCTTAAACTTGAACAGAAATGTTTTCACTGAGAGGAACTCTATATTGACGTCAATAGTCTCAGCCCGGAAAGGCTAGTGAAACGGAATAGCAAGAACAACATGCTGTTGTAATAGAATGGATTTCAAATATCTGTCAGACATGTTGTTTCAGCTTAACTCGCGTTTCTGTTGGCCGAACACTTTCTTTCTTATTGGTTCCCTACCAGGCCTCGGTTGTTCAAAAGGTGGATAACGCTATCCACAGGATAAACCACTATCCAGCGGATAAACACTAGCAAAATCAATTGAGTTATCCAGTAGGTAGCGATTTATCCAGTGGATAGCGCTATCCACCCTTCGAACAACCAGGGCCAGGTAATTAGATTAGCGAACAAATAAGAATGTTGTTGATAACGCGTCGTAAATGTCAGTGAGAGGGTGTGCTCTTTGTTTTTGTTTAGTTAACAAATCTAATTGAGACGTAAAACGCACTAGGTTACTTGCTGTCTGCCGCTGATTTTGGTCTCTTGATTGGCTAGTTTCCTTTGCATTAATCACCCTGGCCACGAACTTCCCTTGGCGGCTACACAACTGGTAATGCAAGTGCACGCGTCGGCAAGAGAAGTGCACGAACAAGGATGAAAACCGATCAAACGTTCAGGACAAAATGGATTTTAAGAGATGTGTTTATCTCTCATGAAAGCTTCGATTAAGTAAAGGCATATTACAATATAACCTCAAAGTAACAAAAGCGTTGCGACAGACATGGAACCTGCGTCACGTGGCCAGACATATTATGGAATGTAAAATTGCGTGACAAAACATTTGCTGTGAATCACTTTATTCTTGTTTATTTCCTACTGTGTTTCCGATTAAAAAGTACGATTTCTAGAAATGCAGGAATCTGTTAATTACACCATGGCACTTCACTGATGTAATTTTTTTTAAAGAAAAGATTTTCTTTAGTAGGAAATAGATAGTACAGTAAGTTTGGTGAATGACGCGTGTATCAGTTCTTGTGGCGGCAATCTTGAGAGCAAACTTAACTGTCCGTTGATCTGAAACATTGCTTCAGAACATTTATATTCCAAGTTAAGCTGCTAATACAGCGGAAAGTAACTGAATTCGAACAGCAGTAACAAGAATTACCAAATTTTCACAAGGTTTCCCTCACTTGTGTTTCACAGCTGCCAGAGCCTTGATTGCATTGGCTAATTGAATATTGACTGATTTCAGCGAACTTGTATCGGGCTGCTCCCCAAGGAAATAAGTTTTACCAAAATATATTTTTTGTTATCATTGAATACATGCCTTTAAGTCGTGAAATTCGAAGTTTCAGCCAATTCTGAATTTTACCGCCTATGTTTATGATTGTTTGAAAATGGGTCGCAATTTGGGATTTTCCAAGTCCGAAATTTCGGCAAATGTTTGAGTTCTCACAAGTAATTTTAAATCGATAGCTATCTGTTTCTATCTGGCCTTAATCATCAGCTTTTTATCTCCCTAATTAAATTACAAAACAAAGAAATGTGTATTTTCTTTTGCGCCTTCACGAGAGTTTTGATTCTATGGCCCTTGATTGAGGGGTCATTTTGGTGATTTTCCATTTCAGGAGCCGCCTGGAGTTTCTCGAGCTTTTCTCGAAATTAGAAAATTTCCAGAACTTAAAAGTTATATAACGTTTCTTAGGACACCATAGGCTATCTCTGGACAAAAAATGATCGGGGTCAATTTTTTGACTTTGTGCCACATGTCACGCAGTGGTTAGGGAGATTGACTCTTAAG
>NC_090870.1:25965058-25967558 GCF_036669935.1 Montipora foliosa | reverse complement strand
TGTGCTCTTCAAAGCTGACTATGGACAGTTTAAGGCTTCCGCCCAAAGTTATAAAAGCTTTCCTAACGGCAAATTATGAGTAAGAACTGCTCTCGTTCGTCTCTTCGTATCTTGCTGAGCTGTCCGTCCTTCCGGAGTCGCTTCGTGCCTCAACCATGGCCAAGCTCACAGGACTTTCAGTTGAAGAGGTGAGTCACTCCATGTAAATTATGTATAAATGGGTCATCATTTTCATACGATTTAAACAACAAAAGGCACTTTTGTTGTCTCCATCGTTCTTCATCATACGGTATGGGGCCCAGTTCTCGGCCACAAAAAACGTAAACTTTTATTTCTTATCTTGGAATAGCCGTAAGGATTTGAAATTTCACAGACAACTAGCTTTAGCATTGAGTTTACACATGTAAAGCTATCGACTTCTCAATGCTGTTTTCTCCCGAGTAATAACGAAAATGGAGGCTTCGTTCGTGGGCCCAGTTACCTGCCACCGAGCCCAGTTCTTGGCCACAAAAGAGTGCACTCGATTCATCAGAACAAAGAACGCTTTATCACCAATTTTTGTTTTTAAGTCACTAATAAGGCTTTTGTTTGATATTTCGCCCACAAAGTATCCTTAACGAGCTTTGTTTCTAGTTAGAAAAAGAAGTTTTTTGCACACCTAGTTTTTCTATTAAATGCAGTCAAGCGACGCTAAAAAAAGGTTGGGTATTTCAAAACGGGGTTCCGTAAGCGAGAACTCACAGTTTTAAAGAGCATGTAAACCTAAAAATACGACTTTTTTTCATTTGTCGCTTAATGTGGTAGTGAAAAACGTTTTGCTATTTATTTTGGTCAATTCGAAATATTTAGGGTGAGGATTCACTTCCGGGTAAAACAATAGTGGGTGTTTGTGACGTCAGCAGTGGAACATAAATAGAGAAAATTATGGCTGCTTGTGCTGATGGCACTAGTTCAGAGGAGTTTTTATCCGATGTAACCAGCGAAAATGAATGCAATTTCTATGACAGTGACGTTGGTGAAACCTCAGTAGCTTCCATGGATGTTGGGCCTCATCCTTATCGTTTTAAACCATGTAGAATCCGTCGTAATGTGAAGTGTGAAAGAATAAACAATCACAAGGAACAGACGGAGAGTGCAACGAATCACTTGGGGAACACAGACAGGTAATTGTTTCTCTTTTCATTTCGTCCACATCCTTTAGTGTTTTATTTACATTTGGCATGAATGACATCAATTCGTTTCTGTTGATGTTTTAATTTTTATTTCGCCATTTTCCATTTTCTAGGTGCCAATGTGGAATGTGCCAGCCAATGCCCACAGTTCATAAGAGCGTTTGTTGTGGAGAAATCGGGCAAATTTGGCAGAAGGTGGAAGACCAGAGACCTGACGTGCAAATGTCCTGTATTACAGAGCACCTAGGATTTCAGTCGAACTGCCTTGATGTCTGGGTCCTTGAAACTGCGTATTATGCATATAGACAACAGCATGGCCAGGACAATCATACAGCACATGAGTATGTGTACTATTTATTCCGTGAGATTGCAAAGTCAATATGAAAACTATGTCACCTTGTTACGTTTTTGAGTAACAGAGAAATTGATAATGTCTTCTATCTTATAATCTTGTGCAGGAAATTTCGCTACATTGCCTACAGACAACTCGTGCGTTGGTGCTGGGGCTATCTTGGGAAGAATGTGAGGGTCGCGCTTCCATCCTGCGTGGTCAACAAGATTCGCAGCACATTCTCTGCAGACTTTGGATCTTCGTACACAGGGTTAAAGCCACCATACCTGTGAAATACGAGGTAAACTTTTTATTCATGCTTTGCGATTTTATGCTTTCATTAAGGCAGTTCAAATGTAGAAACAATCCTAACACTAAATTTTCCATTGAATAAAATATGTTAACGTGACCATGTACAACAGGTCACTACGTATATAAAAACAGGGGACAACAATCTTTTTACATTTTAATGGTTTGAGAAAATTACAAGTATTGATGTTTTTTTTGGCTAACAAGTTGACTTTACGTTATACGAGTTTGTAATAACAGACAGTAATGGCATTTTGGTTATTATTGAAATGATTCTGTTCAAACCACAGACTGCAAGTTGCTCTTTAAGCTATTGTTACAGTTTGTAATGTTAACATTTTTTAAATGACCAATAATATAGATTGGAAATAAAGGGTTAATTAATGTTTTGTTTAATTTGTCTGCTTTGAATTTGCATTTTGCTCTTTTCAATAAGTTCACTGGAAGATAACAGTAGCAGAACCAGACCTTAAGCTATGTTGAAAAATTTAGGTTTGGGCTGAATACATGGACGATTACCAAAAAATCAAAAAAGAAAGGAGGGGCTCCCCTCCCCTAGATCCACCACTGGTTAATGTGGGGTGGTGATACATGCATATGAATACAACAGTGCAGTAGACATTGAAAAGGAATAGGCCATTTCCCAATTACCTTAAGCCTTATTCTTAAAGCAAATATAAGATGTGCA
>NC_090870.1:25955058-25960058 GCF_036669935.1 Montipora foliosa | reverse complement strand
GAGGAGTATGCACTCGTGCATGCTCTCATCATCTTGCCTTTCTGAGTTTACCCGGCTGGGTGAGCCAAAGTGTTTACATTAATAAATAAAAGTTGGCCTGGCTAAGAGGGTTACCCTACCGTGGAGAAAGGGTGACCCGGCTAGACGGGTCTCCCTTCAAACCGAGCCAACTTCTTTGCTCATGTAAACGGATTTATACATGGTTAGACCGCATTTTGTTGGGAAATGTAGGACAAGTTGGCTGGTCCAGGGTATCTCGGGTAGGCGAGTGACCCTTCTACCCGGGACAATTTGCCTTCATATAAACGGGGCCTTATTGCCTCACAAGACTAGACTGCTTTATTTGTCGACAACAAAGGCCATAAAATCTCTATAAATTGACACAGCCGGGCCATAAAATCTCTGAAAATTGACACACAAAATAAATACCTGTCTGGCCATGAAAGACAGTTTAGCCTGCTTTGCTTTACAAACGGCTTAACTTAATCTTTAACCTAAGTGAGTAATTGTAACAGTGTAAAACTAAATAATAGTGAAAAAAGGTAACTGCACGTTGCCACACTTTTGTTGCGTGCCTTATATCGTACTCGGGAGTTCTTGTTTGCGGACATCTCTTGTACATATGGCCATACTCGGAAAAGGTATTTTTGAGTCACTAGGGGCCGTTAGGAAAATCCTGAACATCCCACAACATGACAAATTACGATAATTATTTGTGCACAAAAACTAACAACGCCTGCACTGCAGGCTTATGGCTGTCTATTCTATCTTTTGCACCTAATTATTGTAATTTGTCGTGTTCTGGGAAGTTCCGGACCTGGGGCCCGGTTTCTCATTTTCAGATGTCACAATTCACTTAGCTTACAGATGTATGTGCAGTGTAAAACGTTCCAGTGACGTCATGAATGGTCTCTCAAGTAACAGCTAGTCTTGTAGCTGTCTCATCGGTTTACTCGTTGTCTCGGGGTCTTTGGGTCTGTAAGTCGCTAGGTCTCTGGGTCTACGTACTCTTTTAACAGTGTGAAAAGGGTCAAGCTTCAAGCTTACATCCTCCCCAAATATATTTTGAAGTAACATTCTCCACTGGCAGAGCAGAGGGGCATTCTCTTTGTGCGTGGGCGACTTTGAGATCTTTTATGAGCGTATCCACTGGCCCACCATTAGCAGCAACCAAAATAATGGCAGTCTCCCTGGCAAAAAGTTTACCCTGCGAGCTGTTGGTTTAAACATAGGAAAAACCAACGGCTCACAGGGTATGAAAAGTTTCGAGTTTCTGTCATTGTCCGTGTCAAAAGATCGAGAAACGGTTGGGCTGTTTATGGCAAAAAGTCACAGCAAAGTGCTTTCGAATAATAAGGGGAAACCAAGTTGTTTTGGTGGGGAACTCTCACAGAGTCAGTAATCTTTATAAGGCTTAAGTTATATTCAAAGGGCTCGTCAAACACACATAAGCAGACCAGACAGACGTTTTACCAATTTGGCCAAATTATGGTCTGAGTAAACAGCCAGAAAATAGAGAGTTGGTTATTTTTACCACAGAAATTTTGTTTTAGAAATGGTGGAACGTTTGAAGCTTCTGACAGAGACTAAGTCAGGTTAAGTCTTGGGCTTGTGTATTGCATGGAGCACCTCCCATTTGAAAATTACTTAGCTTACATGGTGTTAGCTTCAGGGAATTAGAGCAAGATAGCTGGTTAAGGTTTTGAGTTTAAGCACATCCCCAATCTCTAGGGAACTAAATATGAGGACCTGAAACAAATAACCACTGTCTAAGGGCATAGCAAGGTCCATGATTCCCATGTTGTACTTGAACAAGCTGCCATCTTGAACTTTGTACAACTGTCTCAATCTGTAAGAATGATCCTTCTCTGTGTTCCTTTCGAAAGAATCAGACTATTCAAGTTTAAAATTGATTACAAAATGACAACAGGAAATTAGTAAGTTCTGACTAGACCAGGCCCAGGGAACAAAGCCATGTTAAGAGTGACACACCAAAGAGTATTCCTTTTTTAATATCAAGCCCCAAGCTTTTTAAACTTTTACAAGTATAGAACTAAAATATAATTTGTTAGTCCTTCGGAAGTATAAGATATCAGGAAATGGTCAACAACTATATTCACAATAAATGGATATCAAGAACTTATTGATCACGAGTGCTTTTCTTCACATCAACTTCCTGGTCACCTTACTGAGACTACGACATGCAACATTTAATTATGTAGGATGTGACTCCAACTAGTGAAATCTTAACTGTACATTGAATTTATAAGCAACAAAGAATCTCATTTGTATGAGCCTGATGAATTCAGCACATCTGTTAATTTTACTGCGAACAAATTAATTATCTACGAGTGTTTAAGATTCCAATCATAATCCAGAACTTCAAGAGCTTCAAATACGGCTGTTTTACATAACCAATCTGCCCGTTTATCTTCATTCACTACTGGTTCTCAAGGTAACACCTTTCCTCAAAACTTGACCTCTCAGCCATCACTTGTGTCCATTGTTCCCATTGTTGAGCCACTGCACATCTCTCTAAACAGCAGAGAACATGCTGTCAGTTATTTTCATCCTAATTTTTAATTCTGTATATGAAACCTTTTTTCCAAAGCAAGCTTACTGATAAACCTAAGACATGGAGAATTATGTTTAGACTAGAACTTCTTTATGGATGCTGGACACTTTTCGAGAAACTGTGATGAGGAAATTCTTCAAATTAAAGACATGCAATATGGAACTCTTTTCATTCTTGTAGATAACTACATTCCCCTTGTCCTTTCAATTAACAGCCTAACCTTCAAACTAAATAATGATTTGCAGAGTACTTCTGATCATGGCTCAGAATACATGTCTGACCAGACGTCACTACAACAAAACACTAATGGTGTGGATAAATATCTGTTCTCAATGGGGGAACATTCACCTCTACTGACCCATTTCAGAAGTGATGTCACGCCACATGATTTCACGAACTGGAGGACAAGCATCAAAACAAATCGCATGTGTCCGAGGACCGATTTAAAGGTAATCTTGAAGTGCAATGGTGGAATTTTGTGCGTTGTTTGGCTGCTCAAATCGTTCGAACAGAGAAAAGGACAAAGGATATTGTCATATTCCCGCAATCGTGTCGAGATCGAATCGCAAAAAGCAAGCTTTGAGGGTTGAACGTCAAGCGACTTGGCTCGCCAGGATTAGAAGGGAAGATCTTGCGGCTGACGCTACTGATTTTTACAGAGTTATGCGGTGACCATTTTTTGTATCAGGTACGTAACTTAGTGTAAGGCACAGTTTACAAGGTATATTGTTCGATTTTTGCTGTTGTTTCTGAACTAACGTACCTCAGTGTTCGGTAATAAACAAATAGTATATTACATGCACTGGTTTTGTCCTGATAGCAGTTTCTTATTATCTCATTTCCTAGGAGAACCATCGCCTATTTACGATAAAACAAACCCAGACTGGGCACCAAATCAAAATCTTGGGTATGATTTCCATCAGGTTTCAGCGTCGAGTCAAGAACAATACGAACAAACCCAGGAGAGAAGCGAAAAGTGGAGAAGGAGTGAATGTGTCAGTGCCTTACTTGAACTGTCTCATCAGTCAACGGATGATATGTTGGTTAAGGCTGCACTTCACCCAGTGTTGAAGAAAGAGTGAAGGACTGTCAGACTAAAATTACAAATGACTACATAACTGGTTTCGAGAGGACAATGATAAGGTTTTGTTTTACACTGGGCTACCAAATTGGACAATTTTGTTATGTTTGTTTAATTTTATTAAGAATTCGAGCCCAGAACTAAAATCATCACCTGGGATTTTAAATTTGTTTCAGAAATTTTTGCTGGGTTTAATTCGCATGAGGTTAAATTTATCAGGGAGAGACTTGGGGTACAGGTTTGGGGGTATAAGTGATGCCACTGTCTCCCGCACATTTCTACATGTAGTGGATGTACTGTATCACAGCCTAAAGCTTTTAATCATCTGGTCTGAAAGGGATGCCCTTTGTAAAACTCTTCCAATGGATTTTCGCAAGCACTGTTCAAACTGTGTTGTCATTATCAATTGTTTTGAAATATTCTTGGACCGCCCTTTGAATCCCCTTGCAAGGGCCCAGACATTTTCATCTTATAAGCACCATAATACTGTGAAGTATCTTATAGGGATAACTCCTCAGGGTACTGTAAGTTTTATTTCTGAAGGGTGGGGAGGTAGACTCAGTGACAAACACCTCACAGAAAATAGTGGGCTTCTGGACCATCTCACCCCAGGAGAAGTCATTTTAGCAGATAGGGGGTTTGATATTCAAGAATCAGTAGGATTGTATTGTTCAACCATCAAAAACCCTGCATTCACCAAGGGGGAAAAGCATTTGAGTGGCACTGAAGTGGACCAAACTAGACGAATTGCAAATGTCAGAATTCACGTGGAGAGGGTTATAGAGAACATTCGTAAAAAGTACAGCATTCTGGGTGCAACTCGGCCCATCAACTTTGTTACTGTCCGAAATGGAGAGGTGACTACACTAGACAAGATCGTGACAAGCTGTTGTGCACTTGTCAATTTGTGTGATTCAGTTGCACCTTTTGAATGAACAATAATTTAATCTACTTTAACAAGTGAAACATTTTACAGCAATGAAGTACTTTTAGTATCACATAACCAAGTCAAAAAGGGATTTAAACAATGAAAAAAAACATGAACATTACATTAACATTACAATTTTGAGATTTGAAAAATCAATACAAGACGATGATAACAAGAATGTATTAAGCAGAGCTTTTTCAAAGTGAAGCGACAAACCCTGTTGTGGGTCTTATAAAATCTTAATGATCAACAAACTGTGCTCTGTACATGTGTGCTATGGCATACACAACTTTTCTCTACCAAATACAGTAACTCACAAAACCAAGCCCAACTGAATAAAGGGCCTTTGCCGCATTTGAGGCCTCATTTTATTTTACTTGGGATTTCCATCAATTGATGCATGCAACCTCAAATCC
>NC_090870.1:25945058-25950058 GCF_036669935.1 Montipora foliosa | reverse complement strand
TCTCTCCGCGGACGAACACTATCGTGTCACGTGATGAATTTAAACCAATAAGAATCGGAGAAAATTTAGTGGTGAACTATAATAAACAATTAGAACATGACCTGGAAATCACGCGACTCAACTATCACGCATAGATATCAAGAGCGAATGCTCTAATTGTTTTAGTCCTTCAAACTTTATCAGAATCCTCATCACAGACATTTCAAAACGCAAAGAAGGGGCAGCCAGTTTGTTTACACCAGTACACTGCTACGCAACTCACTATCTACAACAGAATAGATAGTGATTGGAGTAGCTAATCAGCGAATGGCATTCGTGATAGAACGTCAGTAGATTTATACTAAAAAGCTAGGGGTATTGTAAACGACTAATAATAGGTGAACATTTGTTAATGTTTAAGTTGTTATTGCCAAATTTGTCAAATTTTGCAACCGTGTCAATATTTTCTTATGTGCTTTGCTTTCAGCGAGTGTCTTTTCCAAGACGACTCCCCGATAGAAGGTAATACCCATATCCAAAACAGGCTGCGTAAGACAAAGACCAGCTAAAGGCCAAATTTGAAGTAACGTATACGTACAGTACCCTGTTTGTATATATTGACCACTACACGATTGTCGTGGTCGTAATGAAAAATTTCTGATCTACGCTGTTTTTGGCTCTTGAAGCTAACAACTACATGAATTGTACAGGATATCATTCGTAGCAGAAACCTTAGAGAATTAGTCGCGGACAGGCAAATTCAATACACAGATTGGCGTGGCACCTATTGAATATTTCTGGCATGATATTACCGCTAATTGGGAACAATATAATGCAGCAATTACTGCAACTTTTATCCTCTGCAGAACCCGAGCCAAACTTTCTACATGATGACACCAAATGGCCAATATTTGAGGGCAGAATCAGCGCCTACCCACACGTGGAGGCCTTGAAGATCCTTCTGAGGCAATCATAGATGTCAAAGGAGCAACTGTGTTTCTCCGTGCCAATTAAATGTAGAAACAACTACAACTTTCTGGTAGATACGTCATCCTTGAAAAATGAGAAAGATTTGATATCTGCAGACGGCAATGGGAAGTGGCTGTGGGGTGGACTTACATACTGCTACTATGAAGTGCACTGTTTAGAAGGAGACATAAAAGCCAAGTATCTTCAAAAGAAGGTTGATGCTATTACAACGTACGGCCTGAAACGCACCTACTGGAGAGCAGAAACGGTTTCAGGCGCATGGTTTTGTCGTGTAGTAACCCAGTTAGAACACGATTCCCTTGCGTTCCCAGTGGCAATTTTGCAGTACTTCTTTGAAAACGGCGAAGAAGAGGAGCTAAAACTTGCGCCCCTTGGAAACAGGAAAAATGATAGCCAACCATACTTCAGAACAGCATCCAGCACGATGGAAGATATGTCAGAGAGATCAAAGCTCCAGAAACCAAAGAAAGTAGAACACGACATATGGAAAGAACAAGGAGGTATGGCTTGGGTAGAAAACACAAGTGAAGTTCCAAGAAATAGACAGCAGATCTATGACATTAAATGTCGCAATGTTGCAGCCTCCCACTGTTCAATAGATGGTGTAACATCTGGAAGTGAGGTGTATGACATCATTGCCATTTTCAACGAACATCAGCGACGAAAAGACAAGGGTTTTATCAGGGTTTATAAGTAGGCTCCATTTGGTGTTGTACTCGCTTCAGAGAAACAGCTGCATGACATTGTTCGATTCTGCACGAACCCTGACCAGATTAGCATACTGGGAATAGATTCCAATTTCAATATTGGTAAGTTCGATGTCACCCACACAAAGTATAAGCATCTTCTTCTGGAAACGAGGAAAGTGGACGACACTGGAAATCGCAAATCACCTCTGTTCGTTGGTCCAGCACTGATCCATCCAAAGAAAGATGAATACACCTACCAATACTTTTTCTCAACCCTGGTAGCTTTGGAAGAGCAAGTGAAGAATGTACTTTTCTTTGGTACAGACGGAGAACAGGCAGTCATCAACACAGCTACCAAGAACTTAGAGTATGCAACTCCATTGCGTTGCTTCCTGCATGCCATAGACAACATAAAACGTTTCCTTCGGGGAAATGGTTTGCAGGCTATTGAGAAAGATGTAATAGCTGATATCTTTGGGAAGCGCGAAGGACCAAGTTATCAGATGGGCTTGGCTGATTCCACAGATGATGAATACTTCGACCTGAAACTTGAATCTTGCATGGACAAGTGGGAACACTTGAAATGTCAGTAACCAACTCAGCAGCTAAGACTATCTTTCCAGAGTGGTTCAAGAAGAATTACGCAGATGTTGTTAAGAAATCCATGTTAGCTTCGACCAGACGATGCGCAGGCCTGGGAGGACAGCCAACTTCTTGGTACATGAACAACGATCCTCAATCCATCCATCACAAAGTGAAAGATGATAAGGGAAATCAAAAGAAGAAAATGTCCATTCCAGACTTCATCTTGCACCTTGAACAAGAGGTTGTCATTCAATATCATCAAGAAGAATTAGCAGTTATCAGAAGAGGAGAGTATTGCTTGCGCGAACAGTACAAATTCCTAGAAATCGAGAAGACGTTTGGTTTGCCATGTCTCCAGAAAGACGACAACACCACTTGGAACGTCTAAGACGTACTGCTGTAAAGGCCCTTTCAGTATCACTTCAGGCAGGAAATGATGACCAAACTCTTCTGGAGGTGACTGGGGCCTTCAACGATGTGGCACGCATGGGAACAGTCACTACAAACGATTGCAACCCCACTGCAGACACATTACCAGCAAAGATCAGCATTCCTCCTGGAGCAGCTAACATTATTTCAATCCCTTTTAGTGTTGTGACCAGAATGTGGCAAAAGGTAGAACATTTCTTAGCGACTCCTGGATCCATTGGAAAACCCATTGGCACACATTTCAGTGACAGCAACGCCCATCTCGTTGCTAGCGAGAGCAAGCCATCCCAGCCCCACTTTGTTTATGTGCATGACACTGGATGTGTTACATGCGAACAGTGTCCGGCCTTCAACGACTGGAAACTGTGCAAGCACACCATAGCAGCCGCTGAAAAGATGGAAAGGTTACAAAAAGGTTCTCCAGTGGCGATGGTCTAACGGCATGCCAAATTTAGATAAAGCTGTAAGAGTTTCATGGCCTAAAAGTGTCGAAAACAAGCCCAAATCATCTCAGCCCAAAGGTTCGCGGAAACCAAAGAAGCTGTTACAGCAATTCATGATGTGGGCGAGTCAAGCAAAAGGGGTGCGGAAAAGCAGTCGAGTACACAGTCAAGTCCCCCGCCATGGAGAGCAGGAAGATACCCACTGGAGATCACCTATTGGAAGGACACCCGTTCAAAGAAATGCGCTGGATGTCATAGCCTTTTTGAAGATCCTGCACATGGTTTAATTCTTCGTTGTTGTGAAAAGGATTGGATAGCAGGATCATCAAAGTCCAAGATCACCCCAGTTGTGCAACCACGTGCATATCACGTGGACTTGGACTGCATCAAACGCAGACATCCTGTATAAGGCTGGTGGTGTCATCCTCTTCTGCCACAAAATTAACACCTGACCAATTGCAGTATGTCCAATCTGTCCTTGGAGTAACTGTTGAAAGTTAAACTCCACCAGTATCATTTGATGGTTTAGGCTAAAATAAGAGTAACAAGGAAAGGTAGGGGACGTCCAAGTGAAATGTGTAGGGCTGCTCGTCTGAAAATTAGGACCAATCTAAGCGCGGCTTAAGCCCTGTTTGCCACCTAAAGAGATGGCTGTTAGATTCTAAAAGCATTGTTTTTAATCTCCTTCTGTATTTCTTTGCATATAACCAAGAAATATAATTTGGGCAACACCATGGATACCCAGATTCGTAATCTTTACTCACCCACCCCTTTAACCCAGCCCCAAAGGAGACGACGAGCAGCCCTGCATATTTTAGATGGGAGTCACCTCGAGAGGAATTTGTGCTCATGTTATAGTGCTAGTCGGTAACAATAACTTCGATTTATGGGAGAAGGATCGTAGGGATTTTAGGATTTGAGGGTTAAGCATTTATCCAGAGGTGGATATTTTGTCCATTCATTGGACTACTGTTTACATTACTTTTGTTGAAATTTCAACTGCGGGTAGAACGGTGACTGTTCAAATTTTGAAAACAATGTAAAGAAGAGCCTCGGGGTGATACCGACGAGTAGTTGATGAGGATAGAGTAAGAATTCTAGTTCTCATTGACTAATAATTCTACTGGTTATTCACTCCTGTTGAAAGCGTATAAGCAGCAGCTCAAGTAAAAGTCAGTTCCTGCATGTAACTGTCATATTGTTAACTCTTGTATTTCGGCACCGAAGTAACATTTTATCGAGTACGTAAATACCCAAGAGAACTGGACAAAAACTGTTGCATGCTTCAGTGTATCACTTGTTGTGTATGGAACTCTGTTGCTATGTCAGCAATACTTCATATTGACAAAGTAAAAACGTGTTTTCTGAGAGCAGCCTTTCATATTGATGAGGGATAATGTCTAACAGCACATCAACTTACCACGTACTACCAGCTGAATGCTATCTACTACCTGCCTCGTTCCCAGACATCTCTCTTTTTTCAAGGAACAAGAGCGCGCGCAAAGGACCAAGGGAAGGGGAAAAGGCGATAGACGTCTGGGAGATGTTGTTTTCAAAATGGTGGAAAGTGCAATGGCGGACGATTATGCAATATTCCAAAGTGAGTTTAGGACAGTTCATTCGGCATATTTAGAGCAGAAAATTGCATGTCCTGATCCACTGTGCAAGGAGAAACCTGTTTTCTGTTTTCTTGTAAACTTTGTTTATCCACATTCGATAACAAAACTCAAAATGAAAGTTAAAACAAGACTCACCTGATATCACCAATTCGTGAAAAGATTCTTCAAGATCTTCAAGTTCGAAAGAATCTTCACACATACCATTGTCCTCCGTGGAAGCCATGATTACAGAATTAGTGCGAATTTCGAGCTATACAGCTGGCTAC
>NC_090870.1:25922841-25930341 GCF_036669935.1 Montipora foliosa | reverse complement strand
GAGCATATTATTTGCTTGATTAGGAGATTGTTCAGCATAGAGCGATGAATTTTGTAGAGCCAATTCAAATTATGCTTTTAGGGGTGGAACACTTAAAACTAAACTTTAGATTTTAGTTAATACTTTGGAAATTTGTGTTCAATAATATTTTTTTTCTGCTGTTGACTTTTTGGGGAATCGTGTGTAACGTGAGATTCATGATAAATTAAATTAAATCATTGGAACTTTGACATTAGTGATAGTAACTTGAGAACATCGCCGGTTTATTTCAGCAGCAACTGGTTTTCTTGTGTTACTTCCTTGACAAGAGCGCGTTGGATTCAGAGCCATCTCGCTGATACCTTACGCCACTTTTCAGTGCATCAAATGAGATAATGGCATTTGGATAGTGTTTTGTTTATGAGAGCCTGCGGAATAAAGAACTAAAACGATCATAGTGAAGTGAGTAACACAGTAGACAATCCGGGGGCATATTACACAGTCAAAGAAATATAGAATGCGACTGTTGTTTAAAATTTATTTATGTAACTGTGGACGGTGTTATTTTGGCGATGCTAAAGACAAGCCTGTGAACAGATTCTGACTGCTGCTGGAAGAAACTGGGTGAGAGTGAAGTGGCCCATAGGGAATGGGGCGAGGATGGGAGCGTCTCCCTCCTCTCCTTTCGTCTCTTTTTTTATCCCATACTCGACTATGCAAGCTATGCTGAAACTGTCTGAATTCCGTCCCTTCTTTCTTCTTCTTAAACTCCTCACCAGGACAGATTGCAAGTAGGGGGGAGGGGGGTAGGGGAGGTGTTATGCTGCCCTGCATCTAGGGTATCCATGCATATTTCACATATGTAGTGAGCATGGTGGGCGATGCAAGCCTATAAAATAGCAGTGTTGCTGCTTCATGAGAAATAATGTTTTTTACGACACGGTGTGGATGAGGAGTTGCAAGGGAGGCTGCAAGGGAGGATGAAATTTTGGTGGGAACTAGAAGAAATGCTTATAAGTGCATTTTATTTCGAGGAGATGTTGCAAAAAATCATCTGGTGCATTTGTTCATTTCCCCTCCCTCCCAAGAGACTCTCTCTGTCTCCGCTTTGTATGTTAAGTCTCATTGTAAAAGTCTCATTGTAAATTTGCCCGCTAAGCGAAGTGTCGAGGGCAAATATGCTAGTTTGAAGAACATCAAATGTCCAACGGGCAACTATCAGACCGATAGTTCAGAGACAGAAACACTCTATTGTCTTTATTGTTCACCAGTAAATTTTCTTCCGCACGCCAGCTCAAAAATCATGTTGAATTATTTTCAACTTTATTCCACGAAAGCCGTGTAAGCCAACGTAAAATTTGAAAAAGAAAACAAACAAAACACCTCTTAATACAATTTCGATTGTTTATTTTCCATAAGGCTGCTTGTTTACAGACGTATTTTCAGGGGACTACTATCCATCCGGGTATGTTCCTCGGACGGGCACTATGGGCTGACAGTGTCTCTCCGCGGACGAACACTATCGTGTCACGTGATGAATTTAAACCAATAAGAATCGGAGAAAATTTAGTGGTGAACTATAATAAACAATTAGAACATGACCTGGAAATCACGCGACTCAACTATCACGCATAGATATCAAGAGCGAATGCTCTAATTGTTTTAGTCCTTCAAACTTTATCAGAATCCTCATCACAGACATTTCAAAACGCAAAGAAGGGGCAGCCAGTTTGTTTACACCAGTACACTGCTACGCAACTCACTATCTACAACAGAATAGATAGTGATTGGAGTAGCTAATCAGCGAATGGCATTCGTGATAGAACGTCAGTAGATTTATACTAAAAAGCTAGGGGTATTGTAAACGACTAATAATAGGTGAACATTTGTTAATGTTTAAGTTGTTATTGCCAAATTTGTCAAATTTTGCAACCGTGTCAATATTTTCTTATGTGCTTTGCTTTCAGCGAGTGTCTTTTCCAAGACGACTCCCCGATAGAAGGTAATACCCATATCCAAAACAGGCTGCGTAAGACAAAGACCAGCTAAAGGCCAAATTTGAAGTAACGTATACGTACAGTACCCTGTTTGTATATATTGACCACTACACGATTGTCGTGGTCGTAATGAAAATTTCTGATCTACGCTGTTTTTGGCTCTTGAAGCTAACAACTACATGAATTGTACAGGATATCATTCGTAGCAGAAACCTTAGAGAATTAGTCGCGGACAGGCAAATTCAATACACAGATTGGCGTGGCACCTATTGAATATTTCTGGCATGATATTACCGCTAATTGGGAACAATATAATGCAGCAATTACTGCAACTTTTATCCTCTGCAGAACCCGAGCCAAACTTTCTACATGATGACACCAAATGGCCAATATTTGAGGGCAGAATCAGCGCCTACCCACACGTGGAGGCCTTGAAGATCCTTCTGAGGCAATCATAGATGTCAAAGGAGCAACTGTGTTTCTCCGTGCCAATTAAATGTAGAAACAACTACAACTTTCTGGTAGATACGTCATCCTTGAAAAATGAGAAAGATTTGATATCTGCAGACGGCAATGGGAAGTGGCTGTGGGGTGGACTTACATACTGCTACTATGAAGTGCACTGTTTAGAAGGAGACATAAAAGCCAAGTATCTTCAAAAGAAGGTTGATGCTATTACAACGTACGGCCTGAAACGCACCTACTGGAGAGCAGAAACGGTTTCAGGCGCATGGTTTTGTCGTGTAGTAACCCAGTTAGAACACGATTCCCTTGCGTTCCCAGTGGCAATTTTGCAGTACTTCTTTGAAAACGGCGAAGAAGAGGAGCTAAAACTTGCGCCCCTTGGAAACAGGAAAAATGATAGCCAACCATACTTCAGAACAGCATCCAGCACGATGGAAGATATGTCAGAGAGATCAAAGCTCCAGAAACCAAAGAAAGTAGAACACGACATATGGAAAGAACAAGGAGGTATGGCTTGGGTAGAAAACACAAGTGAAGTTCCAAGAAATAGACAGCAGATCTATGACATTAAATGTCGCAATGTTGCAGCCTCCCACTGTTCAATAGATGGTGTAACATCTGGAAGTGAGGTGTATGACATCATTGCCATTTTCAACGAACATCAGCGACGAAAAGACAAGGGTTTTATCAGGGTTTATAAGTAGGCTCCATTTGGTGTTGTACTCGCTTCAGAGAAACAGCTGCATGACATTGTTCGATTCTGCACGAACCCTGACCAGATTAGCATACTGGGAATAGATTCCAATTTCAATATTGGTAAGTTCGATGTCACCCACACAAAGTATAAGCATCTTCTTCTGGAAACGAGGAAAGTGGACGACACTGGAAATCGCAAATCACCTCTGTTCGTTGGTCCAGCACTGATCCATCCAAAGAAAGATGAATACACCTACCAATACTTTTTCTCAACCCTGGTAGCTTTGGAAGAGCAAGTGAAGAATGTACTTTTCTTTGGTACAGACGGAGAACAGGCAGTCATCAACACAGCTACCAAGAACTTAGAGTATGCAACTCCATTGCGTTGCTTCCTGCATGCCATAGACAACATAAAACGTTTCCTTCGGGGAAATGGTTTGCAGGCTATTGAGAAAGATGTAATAGCTGATATCTTTGGGAAGCGCGAAGGACCAAGTTATCAGATGGGCTTGGCTGATTCCACAGATGATGAATACTTCGACCTGAAACTTGAATCTTGCATGGACAAGTGGGAACACTTGAAATGTCAGTAACCAACTCAGCAGCTAAGACTATCTTTCCAGAGTGGTTCAAGAAGAATTACGCAGATGTTGTTAAGAAATCCATGTTAGCTTCGACCAGACGATGCGCAGGCCTGGGAGGACAGCCAACTTCTTGGTACATGAACAACGATCCTCAATCCATCCATCACAAAGTGAAAGATGATAAGGGAAATCAAAAGAAGAAAATGTCCATTCCAGACTTCATCTTGCACCTTGAACAAGAGGTTGTCATTCAATATCATCAAGAAGAATTAGCAGTTATCAGAAGAGGAGAGTATTGCTTGCGCGAACAGTACAAATTCCTAGAAATCGAGAAGACGTTTGGTTTGCCATGTCTCCAGAAAGACGACAACACCACTTGGAACGTCTAAGACGTACTGCTGTAAAGGCCCTTTCAGTATCACTTCAGGCAGGAAATGATGACCAAACTCTTCTGGAGGTGACTGGGGCCTTCAACGATGTGGCACGCATGGGAACAGTCACTACAAACGATTGCAACCCCACTGCAGACACATTACCAGCAAAGATCAGCATTCCTCCTGGAGCAGCTAACATTATTTCAATCCCTTTTAGTGTTGTGACCAGAATGTGGCAAAAGGTAGAACATTTCTTAGCGACTCCTGGATCCATTGGAAAACCCATTGGCACACATTTCAGTGACAGCAACGCCCATCTCGTTGCTAGCGAGAGCAAGCCATCCCAGCCCCACTTTGTTTATGTGCATGACACTGGATGTGTTACATGCGAACAGTGTCCGGCCTTCAACGACTGGAAACTGTGCAAGCACACCATAGCAGCCGCTGAAAAGATGGAAAGGTTACAAAAAGGTTCTCCAGTGGCGATGGTCTAACGGCATGCCAAATTTAGATAAAGCTGTAAGAGTTTCATGGCCTAAAAGTGTCGAAAACAAGCCCAAATCATCTCAGCCCAAAGGTTCGCGGAAACCCAAAGAAGCTGTTACAGCAATTCATGATGTGGGCGAGTCAAGCAAAAGGGGTGCGGAAAAGCAGTCGAGTACACAGTCAAGTCCCCCGCCATGGAGAGCAGGAAGATACCCACTGGAGATCACCTATTGGAAGGACACCCGTTCAAAGAAATGCGCTGGATGTCATAGCCTTTTTGAAGATCCTGCACATGGTTTAATTCTTCGTTGTTGTGAAAAGGATTGGATAGCAGGATCATCAAAGTCCAAGATCACCCCAGTTGTGCAACCACGTGCATATCACGTGGACTTGGACTGCATCAAACGCAGACATCCTGTATAAGGCTGGTGGTGTCATCCTCTTCTGCCACAAAATTAACACCTGACCAATTGCAGTATGTCCAATCTGTCCTTGGAGTAACTGTTGAAAGTTAAACTCCACCAGTATCATTTGATGGTTTAGGCTAAAATAAGAGTAACAAGGAAAGGTAGGGGACGTCCAAGTGAAATGTGTAGGGCTGCTCGTCTGAAAATTAGGACCAATCTAAGCGCGGCTTAAGCCCTGTTTGCCACCTAAAGAGATGGCTGTTAGATTCTAAAAGCATTGTTTTTAATCTCCTTCTGTATTTCTTTGCATATAACCAAGAAATATAATTTGGGCAACACCATGGATACCCAGATTCGTAATCTTTACTCACCCACCCCTTTAACCCAGCCCCAAAGGAGACGACGAGCAGCCCTGCATATTTTAGATGGGAGTCACCTCGAGAGGAATTTGTGCTCATGTTATAGTGCTAGTCGGTAACAATAACTTCGATTTATGGGAGAAGGATCGTAGGGATTTTAGGATTTGAGGGTTAAGCATTTATCCAGAGGTGGATATTTTGTCCATTCATTGGACTACTGTTTACATTACTTTTGTTGAAATTTCAACTGCGGGTAGAACGGTGACTGTTCAAATTTTGAAAACAATGTAAAGAAGAGCCTCGGGGTGATACCGACGAGTAGTTGATGAGGATAGAGTAAGAATTCTAGTTCTCATTGACTAATAATTCTACTGGTTATTCACTCCTGTTGAAAGCGTATAAGCAGCAGCTCAAGTAAAAGTCAGTTCCTGCATGTAACTGTCATATTGTTAACTCTTGTATTTCGGCACCGAAGTAACATTTTATCGAGTACGTAAATACCCAAGAGAACTGGACAAAAACTGTTGCATGCTTCAGTGTATCACTTGTTGTGTATGGAACTCTGTTGCTATGTCAGCAATACTTCATATTGACAAAGTAAAAACGTGTTTTCTGAGAGCAGCCTTTCATATTGATGAGGGATAATGTCTAACAGCACATCAACTTACCACGTACTACCAGCTGAATGCTATCTACTACCTGCCTCGTTCCCAGACATCTCTCTTTTTTCAAGGAACAAGAGCGCGCGCAAAGGACCAAGGGAAGGGGAAAAGGCGATAGACGTCTGGGAGATGTTGTTTTCAAAATGGTGGAAAGTGCAATGGCGGACGATTATGCAATATTCCAAAGTGAGTTTAGGACAGTTCATTCGGCATATTTAGAGCAGAAAATTGCATGTCCTGATCCACTGTGCAAGGAGAAACCTGTTTTCTGTTTTCTTGTAAACTTTGTTTATCCACATTCGATAACAAAACTCAAAATGAAAGTTAAAACAAGACTCACCTGATATCACCAATTCGTGAAAAGATTCTTCAAGATCTTCAAGTTCGAAAGAATCTTCACACATACCATTGTCCTCCGTGGAAGCCATGATTACAGAATTAGTGCGAATTTCGAGCTATACAGCTGGCTACTTAACGATTACATTGTAAACAACACTATGGGTCTAAAATCCAGGGGTTCCAAGGTTTATAAAATCTCCGTAAAACGACAATGTAAAGAAAACGACAAAATTGCCGAGAAATCAACCGAATTATGGCAGGCGTTTCGCCTCTCTCCTTTCTCCTTCCCATGATCCCTCGCATGCTCATTCCCAGTTTCTCGTGCTTCTAGCTCGCCTGCTTCTGCTCTGCGACTGAAATCGAAGCGCCTGAGGAGGAGGCAGATCTACTACTGTTTTAAATGTTGTCGGCTGATAAATTTCTTGTTAGGATGTACAAGGGACAAAAAATAGGCCTTCATTTGATTTCTCAAACTACATATTACTTCTGAATATTGAAAAAACATGACACGAATAACTTTCAATAGAAATTTGAGACCTACGTTTTTATACTTTTTACGTGAAGTGGGTTTCGCATATACCTCTCCTTTGTAATACTCTGTAATCTCAGCGAATGGTAATTAGTTGTCTGGCTGATGTTAAGGGGTCATTACGAACCCAGTCGGTCGAAAACCAGGCTGTTGACCTAAACACTTTACAGATAAGGAAAACACAACTCAAATAGAATCCAACAATCAAAATACTGCACTCAACCTCGAACAGTAACTAAAATGAATCGAAGATATCTTAATTAGAACATGAAAGATTTTTTTCGATGTAAATTATAATAACAGCTACAAAGTATATATACTGTAACAACTGCACAGATGATGAAATTGAAACGACTACTTGCCTTGGAAACAATATATCCGCAAAATACCATTCTCCAGCTTGCTCTATCATCTATCAGCGTCCGCGGATAAACATTATTGCTCCACGTGATCAATTTCAACGAATCCAGATCAGCGCGGAACAAAGGTGGTGCAGTCTTGAAGACTATTCGTCACTATTCGACACTATTCGCACTGTTCACACTGTTCGTACTATTCGCTATTCGCGACTATTTGCTGTTTGCTATTCGCCACTATTCGCTATTCTGGTTTTCCAGACACCC
>NC_090870.1:25910341-25917841 GCF_036669935.1 Montipora foliosa | reverse complement strand
TTCTATTGTAGCTCATATACATTTTGAAGAGAAACTGCATTCTATTTTGCACTTGTCAGCTAAAGCTAAATGAAACAATGAGTTCTTGTAGTTTATGGCCATGGAGTCTGATATATTTAACGACAGTTGGTTTGTGGTGAACTATAAATTACTGCTAGTTGAAATTTTCCTTGGATTGAGAAGTATCCTAATCTAACTGCCATTCACTGATGATTGTAGTGTTTACTTTGTGAGGTAAGGTGAGTAAAAGTTTTGTTTTCTTTCATGATTCCTTTATAAAATTAGTTATTTGATTAAAAAATTACTTGTTTAAGTGATTAATTAATTACAACTGATTGACTGAAATGCACTTTTAGTTTAATTAAATTAAATTAAAATTGATTTTTAAAAATAGTTGTTTTTACTCTTCCTGGCTGGCGAAAAAGTAATGTAAAAATTGCTGGGAAAACCAGTTGTTCATACTTGAGCTGGCAGAGAAAAAGCTGTGCAGGGAAGGTATTATTTTCCCACGGTTGTTAATTATTAACTATTTATCTCTTATTAGATGTCAATCGACAGTTTCAAGCAGCAACATGTCAATTTTGAAAATTTCCCGATGTGCACTCCTGATAATGGATAGTTATTTAGACTTGCTATGCTGAATTCATTTACATGTGAACTGCATATGGGATTTTTGTAATAACCATGAAGGGAAATTATTCCTGGAAAGTATACTACTCGAGCAGGATCGATGCAGATAATGCCTAAAGTTTGATTGCTGTGTGAGTGACTTAATTCCACTTGCCTCAAAATTTGAAGTTTATTTTGTAACTTGAGAATTTAGGCTAAAATAGTATCTTATGTAAAGGTACTCTAAAGTGACATTAGTGGCTGGCCAAACAGGTTCTTAAATTTTAGGTTCTCGTACATGGATTTTTACTGCATGTCAACTCAGTTGGTAAAATTGGAAATCGAAATAAGCTTAATATCTCATACTATTGCCACTGCTTGATATCTGTTGTCATGTATATATGGCATTATCTTTCAGGTTAAATGACAATCTTTCTTTTGGGTCCTCCACTATTAAAACACAAGTGGCACATGTTTTTTCAGAGCTGAAGAAAGGAATTGGAAATCCGTGTGTAATCCACAAAGATTTGGAATGGCAGTATGTCGTGCCTTTCCAAACGTTCATAGCCAAAGTATTGGGGGGGTGGGGGGTGCACTGTTATTGAGGGTTACAATTAACAGCCAAGTCCAGAGGAGCCTTTACAACAGATCGGCGCACATCAACAAGGAGAGATGCACTCACCAACTGTAAGGATGCTGCCAGTAGATTTAAAGATACAACAGAAATTAAGCAGAGCTCCTCTGGGAGTCACTATCAGCACAAGAAGCATGACATTACCAGTATCAAAATCAATATAAGTGAACTGAAAACCACAGATGATGATCCAATCTTGGGCAAAGGAACATTTGCAAAATGTGTTTTTGGGACAAAAAATTGAACTTGCGGTCGGAAGGCCATCCTGAAAAACTGTGCATAACGAAGCAAATATGATGATGAAGATTCCTAGTCATCCTGGTATTCCAATGTTCATTGGTCTGTTCACATTGAATTATCCTTACTTACTTGTCCCTAAATTCCACCATTACTCTGGCAAATCTCTCACCTACAGTGATTTCCTCGAGAAGTACAAGAAGAATGAAAAATTACCATGTACCACTTGCTATGCTCATTGTTGGATGCTATAATGCATTTATACCAGAATATAATTCTTCACAATGACATAAAAGGAAACAATGTGCTTGTGGAAAAATCAACTAAAGAAAAACATTGCATCTTAATTGCCTTTGGAAAAGGATGATCTTGCTGAGCAGGATTCTTAAGTATTTCACAATTCCATAACAAATAAATTTGAGCAAAACGTTTCATTTCATTGAGTTTGACAGTCAACTTTTTATTTCTCCAGAGATGTGAAATTATGTATTTCATATCATGTCATGCACGTAGCCTTTTTTACAAAGTTGTGTTGTTTTTCTTATATAGGCAAAGTTTACAGGTATAAATTGCCATGCAATTGATTTAAACTTAAAATTTAAATAAATTTGAACATTGTTTCACATTACTTTATGAATTACTAGACATTATTTTTCACCATCAATATGAAAAGAAGGGTTATCTGTCAGACACAATCAAGTTTGGGTGCTCTCTGTAGTAAACATGTTGACTCAATGCAAAAATAGCTACTAAAGATTAATTTAGTTTTATTCTTTTGTGTTTACTCAAAATAACCCATGCCCATGCCCATGCCCATGCCCATGCAATCTTGCTCATGGGGTCAGAGGCCATTTTTGCATTGAGTCTTCAAGGCCTTACTTTCTCTATAATCAGCACTTTGAGACTTGATGAATCCGAATACTCCAGTCTTGTTCAATGTTTCCCTGGTGTAGCCATCTTGGTGAATCAATATTATTACTGAAAATCTTTTGCTAAGTTTGAAATTGTCTCAGGGGAGAGGCTGGTGAAATGGGGGTACCTATTTTACAAAATGATAGCTCATAGATTACCCACATTTTTACCAACTAATATTTTGCAGTCTCGACTGATTATTTGTTTTCTTGAGCATAAGTAGCAGAATTCTCTTAAAGCTCTCATCACCATAAAAGAATGAACATTGAGACAAGTTGGTCAGAAGTCCCTTGTAATTTTTTTTTCTGAGGGTAGGGCATGAGGGTTTAGGGGACAGGGGTGAGGGAGGCAGATGAGAAGTGATGGGGAAAAAAAGAAAGAGTGCACTTGTCAGAGGGAGCGGGACTTAATATAAGATCTACAGCATTAATAAGCTATTACATTAAATACATATGAAACAGTATGTTCTAGGGTACATGGATGGGACCTCTTCAATGTATGTATTCCCACTGCCAGGAAACTGCACCTTGCTCTGAATTAACAAATGCTTTCAAGGCCTCTCTCAATTCCATAGCATATTGCTATATCTTGTGCCTCTTGAAGCATGTAAGCTGTAAAAAGCCCCAGAACCTTCATCAGTTGAAGTGACTCTCTGCCACTCTCCTGGTAGAATATTTCCTGAACCATGAAAGCTGTCCACAAAGCCAGCTGGGCAGTAACAAGCAGTGTCTGTCTGCCTAAGGCAATTGTGCAAAGCAACAGTTGCTTGTACAATTTTATCCACTGTTTAAACGTTCGCTTGAATTGCTCTATGAAAGATTCTCCACCTTGCCACAAGAATCTCAAAACAGTTCTCAATCACCCTTCTCGCTCTGGACAGACGATAATTGAACATGCTTTGGTCCTCTTTAATATTCTTCCCTGGATAGGGACGCAGCAGCCAGGGTTTCAGGGCGAAGATTTCATCACTACCAGGTAATAGGAAAGCTACATCCAAGAAGATGTTCTCGCTTGGGAAATGACATGTATGGCATGTATGGCATGTATGACATGTTAGTAAACGTTTTCCCAAGAGAACGGATTTTGGAGTAACGTTATGAAGCGTCACGCAAGTCTGAAATCCAAATCATAAAACGATGAATTTAACCAAATTTCAGTATTGTGAGATTTTATTTATGCATTGGAAAGTACATTATTAGAACATGTCCAGAATAAGAAATGGAAGCCACATGTCAAATACTAAGAGAGTTATAAGCGTTCAAAGCAGATTTCCTACTCTCATACAATCCTAGACAAAACTGTTGGGAAGGTTAGCACTTTTGGAGTCTTCATTGCTTCTCTCCCCTCCCCCCTCCTTCAATGTTGTGTAAAACTGAATGGTTTCAGTGGGAAATTGTTGAGTTGCCTTCCAACATTGAATAGGGGGGAGGGGGGCTATGTACGAAAAAATGAAACTATTTCTTTTGAGCTTTAACAGAAGCGGGTTGAAATACAGCTCTGGTGTGGTTCATTTACATAACCTTCCCAACTACTTTTGTCTATGATTGTAGCTTGAGTAGTTTTATACCTTTCAACACAGGCATTGCAAGAGCGGGTCACCCAGACCCTGGACATGTAAGCTTACAGTTTTGTATATATATTGTCAAAACCCTCTCCAGCTGCAGGATATCGAGTTAATAAATGTATGTTCCGAGCGCAGAACTGCAAAAAAAGTGGACATATTCTCTCATAAACTGAAATGAAGAAAACTTAAAAATGTGATGACGGCGAAGTCCACGCAAGCGGGACAAGCATTTAACAGCGTATGAAAAACAAACCAGGCAGTCAATCAAAATTCCCGACGCAATTTTTCAGATGAAGGTGTGAAGAAAACTTAGCGATGTCTCGCTTTCTCCGGGTAAAGTCTGACCGGAAACAAGCTCAATTGTGAAACTACATACTTTTGGAAAATGATCAGTATTTTAGGAAAGGTTTTTATTTTTTGCCTTAAATCAACTAATAATCGGAATTCACAATTGCTAAGCTTTCTGGAAATATATACTTTATTGGGGTTTCCATGAAACGTGTTACTGTGGTTTTCTTATACCTAAAGTGTCAATAAATACACACAACGCCCAATTAGCGTGTCGGGAACATCTCGTGTAATAGAGTATATTATAACGTTGTCATAAAGCGAGATATTTTTACTTGGCAAAAGTAACGGCCAACCTTAACAACAAAACAAATCGTGAAAGAAAATTAGTTACTTGCGGCTTGGAGAGGCTTTCTTTCATCCCTTGAAACAAATACTAAGTTAGATCAAGCAAACGGCCTTGTAAAACGTATCGTAGAGTTTTGCCAACCCTACGTTTTAGCTATAAAGGTTTTATGGAGTACACCAAGTACAAGCTGTATAGTTTGTTTGGGATATGACTACAGTATATCCAACCTGAATGGTTACGCTCTATTAAGAAGTCGCCTTTATTTAATTGTTAGATCATACTATTACGAATGGATACGTTGAATGACTCGCAGATCATGGAGTTGGCCAAGACACTTACAAGTAAACAGGCAGCCCAAGAGATTTTAAACAACTTTCTTCCCCTTCTTCAGTCAAGGCGACAAAGCTCAAATGCTGCTCTGAAATATCAACGCATTGACATCTTATCCAAAGGGCTTCTGCCAACAGATCTCGAACAATGGTTGCCATTAGAAACAAGTGGAGATGGTAACTGTCTATACAATTCTGTTTCCCTTTCATTGGTGGGCAATGAATCTCTTTCAGCTCTTCTGCGTATGCTAACCGTTTCCGAGCTATTTGCCAATGCGGAATTTTATGCCCGTCATCCCCAAATTAAAGAGTTTGCCGCAACCTCTGGCTATTCAAACTCAGCCATCATAACCATCTTTCTCAGTGAACAGAAAGCAATAGACACTTACAATGGTGACTTCAACAAACTTGTCCAAGCCATACAAGTACTGGCTAAAGAAACAGCAAAGCCCACTGTTTATTCTCGCCAATTCTACATCCTAGCCCTCGCATCTGTGATTGACAAACCTATTTTTGCAGCATATCCAGACATTAAATCAGCTTGGGCAATTAAGTTGGCTTTCCACGGATATTTTTATCCAAGAAATGCCTTTCAAAGTGAGTTAAGCCATGAAAAATCAAAGAAGGACGCCATCTTTGTTATGTGGACAAGAACCAACCGAATGTCCCTTGTTGGTTGGAAACCCAACCACTTCGTACTCCTAAAAGATGCCAGTGCAATGCCTGCAAGAAAGAGTTATGCCACAGTTGTTGCTGACGGTAAACCTAGAATCTCAGCAGATACCAGGACCCCCAAAATGCCAAAATCCCTAACATACACGATAAGTGCGACACATCTTCCAAATCAAGATATCCCACACCTTCTGAAAAGCGAGCTACGGCCGCCACATCTACCTTGCAGAAATCAACAGTTTCCGGCCCTCCGCAAAAGCCAGCTACATCTGTCCACGAACATACTGTGCAGAAATCATCAGATTCCGCACCTCCCAAAGAGCAAACTGCATCTGACACACCTACCTGGGAGAAATCAACAGATTCAACACCTTGCAAAGAGCAAACCACATCTGACACACCTACCAGGCAGAAATCAGCAGATTCCGCAACTTCCAAAGAGCAAACTACATCTGACACACCTACCTGGCAGAAATCCACAGATTCCACACCTTCCAAAAAGCAACCTACACCAGGTGCAACTACCTGGCAGAAATTAACAGATCGCACACCTTCCAAAGAGCAAACTACATCTGACACACCTACCAGGCAGAAATCAACAGATTTCGCACTTCCCAAAGAGCAAGCTACATCTGTCGACAAACCTACCCTTCCTTCCAAAGAGCAAACTACGTCCGGTGCAACTACCTGGCAGAGATCAACAGATCGCACAATTCCCAAGAAGCGAGGTGCATTGGAGTCACCTACCTAGCAGAAATTAACAAGTCCTACACCTCCCAAAAAGCGATTTGCAGCGGACACACCTACCTGGCAGACAACCGTTGACATTGGTCATAGTAAAACCTTAAACCTTGGGATTTTTTCTACCCCACGAGCGCGGTGAATAAAGCGAAAGCCCAGTGCTGGAAAAGAAGCCGCAACCGAGACAAAGCATAACGGAAAACAGAAAAACGAGCGTACGCAGACCAAGAATATACTTTCTTTTCTCACCTCTGTCATATCCAAAGAACCAGCAGAGACACCGAAGGACTCTGGACGCAGGGAGGAACAGAGGATGGAGGATACTATTAAGGATGCTGGACGAGGGGAGGAGGAGAAGACACAGGAGACATTGAATGACTCTGGACGCGAGGAGGAGGTGAGAACAGTTAAAGAGGCAATGAAGGACTATGGATGTGACGTCGAGGACGATGACGTTTTATTTCCGCTTAGTGGATCTGGCTTTGATTGGTGTAGGGACCAGGGTGTGAAGTTGTATGCAAACGTGGGGAGAACTGAAGAACGAATGAGAAACTCAATGATAATGGAGGATAATGAGATGAAGGGGCTCGTGCGGGGATCTGCAACAGGATCACTGAACGAAAATATTGATGTCCTCATTGACAAGTTGAGTTCTCCTGCGTCCTCAAAGCAGCAAGATCATTTGAGTGCAATGATATCCATTGGTTACTTTATCATAAATAACGGGCCCATCATTCCAACTCAAGTTCTTGCAAAGAAGTACAAGGAGTTGAAAGCTTTAAAGGACTTTACTGGCATTGAATCTGCACAGTTGCAGGAGGTGTTGACAAAGCATTGAAACCTGGTTCAAATTTATATAGAAGGAAAAGGATATATTTTAGAAAACCACGGCCCAGAAATCGTCAAGATAGTAAACTCTTTAAAAAATATCTCAAAAGATGATCAATTAATTGTCAACCAAAAAGTAGAAGAGGCGATCGGATCTAACTATGAGACAGTGCTGCAGTATCTAGACAGCAAGCGAGAAAGAGACACCCTCCAGGCAGTCCTAACTAAGGTAACAAGTGTAAACTTTATGACCAGACTAGCAAATGTACAGGACAAAAGGAGCTTTCAACAATCTAAAGGTCTTGTGGGTTACAATTTGGAACTTTTCAAAGACATG
>NC_090870.1:25870341-25895341 GCF_036669935.1 Montipora foliosa | reverse complement strand
AGAGACAATTTTTACTGCAATTACTTTTTCCTATGTTAAAAAAAAAGAGACATAAAAGTAAAACTGGTTCCTACATTAAATGAATGGTCAAGGGGTTTTTATGTCTTGAGTCACGATTGTGAAAGTGATATACCGTATATTCTTCTTTACTCTAGGAGAATAAAGTGGGATTTACACGCTATTGTATATTTGTGGGTCATTCTACATCATCGTTTATTCTTGGATGTCCTTCCCCCAAGAGATGGTGATTATTCTTGCAGATATTTAATATCTGCAAAACAGCAGAATTGTGGTTTACCTTTCGTGGATAACTTGCATTACTGCAAGCATACCAACAATCCAAATTTCACAGTTGAACCTGTTATGGAAAAGAAACTGAATGGTGAACCGTACATTGCTGTAACTGAAGAATGCTTGAAGTCATAAAGTTTTTTGCGAGAAAATTTGGTTTTATAGCCATGACGTCATGAACATCTGTACGTACGTACAACGTACGTCCGTAAGCCCATCCACCCCTTTATGTATGCCAATGTGACCAGTACACGTAACCATATCACGGGCTCAAGTTTAGAGGTCATCCAGGAGGCAATACTCTATTTGACACTAACTAGTTTAAAGCATACATATTGGACATCAATGTTATGGTCAATTGACACCTGTCAAAACAAGGTATCCGCTGACCAGTATCATGTGATTATATAGCGGGCTCAAGTTAGACCTTATCGAGGTCAGCTGTTTTTTTTTTTAAGTTGACCGCTGACCAGGGACTGGTTGTTGATTGGATCGCAAGCCTTTCTCATGTAAAAGAAAATGTTCAAGGTCAATTAACAGCATTTACTACCAAAAGCTGGGAAAAGTTTGAAAGCTGCTCGACTTGGAGAAGGGATGAAGAAGATGCTGAAACTGAGGGTTATGACAGAGCATTTGGTAAAGTCAAAGAATTTGTTGAAAAAGAAGTCATCGCTGCGGCAAAAGCCATTCCGATGTCAACCCTTATTGAAAAATACACTTCCTTCCTTACAGAAGAAGGAGTAGATGTAGTGACGTACAGGTCCACTAAGCTGAAGAACCGGCTTACGCGTTTTTTTGGAGAACGACTGTCCTTTCATCGACCTTCAAACCAAAACGAATCAGAATTAGTCTATGGTTCGCACGCCAAAACAGGAGAGGTGGTAGAAACTGTGTTCAAGAGTACTACGTCCGTTGATGAAGAGCAAATGGCAAACAGTGACAGTGAGCCGGATTTAACAAATGCACAAGACGAAGTAAGCCATCAAGTTTACCATACGGCTAAAACAATACAAAAGTTAGTTGCCAACATGAAACCAACCATCATCAGAAGATTTAGAGTGTGAGATTGAGATGGTACCTAATCTGCTCTACAATATGATGAAATGGATTCTATCAACAAAGTCCGAATATTCTGTTGAAAGAGTTTCAGACATCTCACCGGAGGTCCATCGCCTCGCCCTCTCTCTTTCTCAGGATTTGATACATTGTGCAACTCGTGGACGAATAAAAACACCAAAACACTAAATACACTAATTCTAAATTATTTAAGCTTAAATTGGTTGAGTCACCTCTATGCTCATTCTGTGATAAGAACGAGGAAACCCTTGAACATCTTTTTGTTTCTTGTGAACACTCTAAAGCTTTCTGGAAAGTAATCTCTAGTTGGTTACATGAATGCGGTATTGAAACGCTTCCTGATCTAACAGATCAAATCAATATTATGTTTGGTTTATTTGATGTCGATAATCACTTTATGCTTTTAAATCACATCATGTTAATAGCAAAGCAGACCATTTTTCTCTGCAGACAGAAATCTATTTCCCCAAGCTTTATTATAACCTAACCTAACCCTAACCCTAACCCTAACCCTAACACCTTAAAAAAAGTTTTAGAATAGAAGAATACCTAGCTAAAGAAAAGAAAAAACTAAACCTGCACTTTATGAAATGGGAAAAACGTTTACATTTACTCAGTTGAAATAACTTTACCTTGGGTAGCCTTGTATTAACACATTATCTAAAGTAATAAATATCCATTCAAAAAAAAGTATTCCCATACCAACTTTCAACCATTTTCTTGGTGGAATATTCCAGTGAACACACTTATTAAATAGTGGTTCATCAAATCCAGAATGCTTATTAACCACATGATTAAAAAACAACTTGAATTTGGCCCATATTACACGCCCACAGCCACTGAAGGTGGAAGTGGTACACCGGTAAAGGTGCCGCTCACAGGGCTTGATCCACTGTGCTAGGACTTCACATCCTTTCAGTTTAGAGATGGCAGTAAGTGATTTTCGAATTTCTGTGAAAAAATTTGAAAGTAAAATTAAATTAATCAACATGAGAAAACCGTGTGTGAAAAGCACAACTTGAAAACATTGATTCAGTGAGTGCTTGAAATTCAGAAACATACACGTAACAAATACCATGGTAAAATGGTGGCTTGTTGCAAATAGAAGTTTTCTAATAAGTTGACTTTGTTAATATTTGCGAGGCATTCCTGACAGAATGACAATGTCTCTGTTTGCTTGACTATAAGTAATGAGCTAAACTCGCCTCACATCTCGTGCGCTCAAACTCTCACTTGTACTGCAACGGCCATCATGCTCATCACACACGCTAGATGCTTCAGCCTCTCTATTGATAAACTCCATCATAAACGTAGTACGACGTATCTGTGCAATAAACGCCGCCCCTCTTTTGGGAATAGTAACAACCTACAACCACCTTCTACTATAGTGCGTGTAATTTGTTTTCAATTAACCCAGAGATCTTTGTTTACCATGTGAAAAACTGTTCAGATATCACGCAATCGCTACTTCAACCCAAACGTGACCGCTGATATCTTTATCGTTTTGTCTATGAAATGTTAAAGTTACACTCTTTAAAAAAATAAGGGAACACTTATTTTGTGTAATGATTTCTTCTTCAGATTAAAATCGTTCATTACTCCCAGCATTTAATGTCGCTCTGATACGTGTACGTACACAAGTATGATACCATTTCCCGCCAATACAGCTACCGAGTACTCACATACCAAGAATTCCTCTTTTACACAGTCCCAGACATAATTGTTGGGACACTTATGCCTCTTCCTTCCCTCTCAATGTTGCTGTGAAAGATTCGGTGACTCAACTGCGATAAACAACATTGAGAGGGGCAGGGGACGCACGAGAAGGGAATAGAGGACGTTCCCATGAAGTGTCCCAACTAATTATGTCTGAGACTGTAGTTAAATGGAGCGTGTAATGTCTCCACCGAGAATGGGAATCGTATGACTTGCAAAAGGCATGAAATTTGTTTTGTTGTTTTTGGTCTTTTTTCGAAAACGGTAAAAGTAACAAGTGATGTTAGAACGGTTAGATGACTGAAAGATTTAGTACTGTCATTGAACTATCCCGTACTGAAAATATGCTATCGTTTTCATTTGGTCTTGTTTACTCAAGGTCCTGCAAGAAATGTTGCTTACAGTGAGTGCTTGAAATTCAGAAACATACACGTAACAAATACCATGGTGAAATGGTGCCTTGGGTCATCATTTCTCTCATGATGGCGATGCCTTTGAATATGCAAACGATTTCTGCTCTCTTTGCATGAGCTGTAACTTCTTAAATCCTTCTTGCGTTCTGTGGATCTATGCTGTCGTCCTCCGTCTGTGTGTTCAGAGTGTCTTGTCTGTTTGCGTGATAATGGTTGTCGTGAAGTGGACCATGAAGATGATGACTATGAAGATGATCGTAGGCGAGCTTTTCCATTGTTGCGAGTGGAAGGTGTTGTAATGGTGGGTGGAAGGTCGATGATATAAAGTATGACATGGGAAACGTAATTAAAGTAAAAACTATAATTACCTGGCAAGTCACGTATCTCTCGACCATTGTATAGTTCCCGGTAAATATCCGTCCTCTTTGAAAACGGAGCGTGTAATCTCTCCACTGGGAATGAGAATGAGATGACTTGGAAAAGGGATGAAATTTGTTTTGTTGTTTTTTGGTATTTTTTCGAAAAGAGTGAAAGTAACAAGTGATGTTAGAACGGTTAGATGACTGAAAGATTTAGTACTGTCATTGAACTATCCCGTACTGAAAATATGCTATCGTTTTCATTTGGTCTTGTTTACTCAAGGTCCTGCAAGAAATGTTGCTTACAGTGAGTGCTTGAAATTCAGAAACATACACGTAACAAATACCATGGTGAAATGGTGGCTTGTTGCAAATAGAAGTTTTCTAATAAGTTGATTTTGTTAATATTTGCGAGGCATTCCTGACAGAATGACAATGTCTCTGTTTGCTTGACTATAAGTAATGAGGTAAACTCGCCTCACATCTCGTGCGCTCAATCTCTCACTTGTACTGCAACGGCCATCATGCTCATAACAGACGCTAGATGCTTCAGCCTCTCTATTGATAAACTCCATCATAAACGTAGTACGACGTATCTGTGCAATAAACGCCGCCCCTCTTTTGGGAATAGTAACAACCTACAACCACCTTCTACTATAGCGCGTGTTATTTCTTTTCAATTAAACCAGAGATCTTTGTTTACCATGTGAAAAACTGTTCAGATATCACGCAATCGCTACTTCAACCCAAACGTGACCGCTGATATCTTTATCGTTTTGTCTATGAAATGTTAAAGTTACACTCTTTAAAAAAATAAGGGAACACTTATTTTGTGTAATGATTTCTTCTTCAGATTAAAATCGTTCATTACTCCCAGCATTTAATGTCGCTCTGATACGTGTACGTACACAAGTATGATACGATTTCCCGCCAATACAGCTACCAAGTACTCACATACCAAGAATTCCTCTTTTACACAGTCCCAGACATAATTGTTGGGACACTTATGCCTCTTCCTTCCCTCTCAATGTTGCTGTGAAAGATTCGGTGACTCAACTGCGATAAACAACATTGAGAGGGGCAGGGGACGCACGAGAAGGGAATAGAGGACGTTCGCATGAAGTGTCCCAACTAATTATGTCTGAGACTGTAGTTAAATGGAGCGTGTAATGTCTCCACCGAGAATGGGAATCGTATGACTTGCAAAAGGCATGAAATTTGTTTTGTTGTTTTTGGTATTTTTTCGAAAACGGTAAAAGTAACAAGTGATGTTAGAACGGTTAGATGACTGAAAGATTTAGTACTGTCATTGAACTATCCCTGTATTGAAAATATGCTATCGTTTTCATTTGGTCTTGTGTACTCAAGGTTCTGCAAGAAATATTGCTTACTGCTTGAAATTCCGAAACATACACGATTTACATTTTGTCAGTGTCATTGCTGTGGGTTGGCTGGAGTTTCTCTAGGATGTCCATGCCTTGGGTCATCATTTCTCTCATGATGGCGATGCCTTTGAATATGCAAACGATTTCTGCTCTCTTTGCATGAGCTGTAACTTCTTAAATCCTTCTTGCGTTCTGTGGATCTATGCTGTCGTCCTCCGTCTGTGTGTTCAGAGTGTCTTGTCTGTTTGCGTGATAATGGTTGTCGTGAAGTGGACCATGAAGATGATGACTATGAAGATGATCGTAGGCGAGCTTTTCCATTGTTGCGAGTGGAAGGTGTTGTAATGGTGGGTGGAAGGTCGATGATATAAAGTATGACATGGGAAACGTAATTAAAGTAAAAACTATAATTACCTGGCAAGTCACGTATCTCTCGACCATTGTATAGTTCCCGGTAAATATCCGTCCTCTTTCAAAACGGAGAGTGTAATCTCTCCACTGGGAATGAGAATGAGATGACTTGGAAAAGGGATGAAATTTGTTTTGTTGTTTTTTGGTATTTTTTCGAAAAGAGTGAAAGTAACAAGTGATGTTAGAACGGTTAGATGACTGAAAGATTTAGTACTGTCATTGAACTATCCCGTACTGAAAATATGCTATCGTTTTCATTTGGTCTTGTTTACTCAAGGTCCTGCAAGAAATGTTGCTTACAGTGAGTGCTTGAAATTCAGAAACATACACGTAACAAATACCATGGTGAAATGGTGGCTTGTTGCAAATAGAAGTTTTCTAATAAGTTGACTTTGTTAATATTTGCGAGGCATTCCTGACAGAATGACAATGTCTCTGTTTGCTTGACTATAAGTAATGAGGTAAACTCGCCTCACATCTCGTGCGCTCAAACTCTCACTTGTACTGCAACGGCCATCATGCTCATCACAGACGCTAGATGCTTCAGCCTCTCTATTGATAAACTCCATCATAAACGTAGTACGACGTATCTGTGCAATAAACGCCGCCCCTCTTTTGGGAATAGTAACAACCTACAACCACCTTCTACTATAGCGCGTGTTATTTCTTTTCAATTAACCCAGAGATCTTTGTTTACCATGTGAAAAACTGTTCAGGTATCACGCAATCGCTACTTCAACCCAAACGTGACCGCTGATATCTTTATCGTTTTGTCTATGAAATGTTAATGTTACACTCTTTAAGAAAATAAGGGAACACTTATTTCGTGTAATGATTTCTTCTTCAGATTAAAATCGTTCATTACTCGCAGCATTTAATATCGCTCTGATACGTGTACGCACACAAGTATGATACGATTTCCCGCCAATACAGCTACCGAGTACTCACATACCAAGAATTCCTCTTTTACACAGTCCCAGACATAATTGTTGGGACACTTATGCCTCTTCCTTCCCTCTCAATGTTGCTGTGAAAGATTCAGTGACTCAACTGCGATAAACAACATTGAGAGGGGCAGGGGACGCACGAGAAGGGAATAGAGGACGTTCGCATGAAGTGTCCCAACTAATTATGTCTGAGACTGTAGTTAAATGGAGCGTGTAATGTCTCCACCGGGAATGGGAATCGTATGACTTGCAAAAGGCATGAAATTTGTTTTGTTCTTTTTGGTATTTTTTCGAAAACGGTAAAAGTAACAAGTGATGTTAGAACGGTTAGATGACTGAAAGATTTAGTACTGTCATTGAACTATCCCTGTATTGAAAATATGCTATCGTTTTCATTTGGTCTTGTGTACTCAAGGTTCTGCAAGAAATATTGCTTACTGCTTGAAATTCCGAAACATACACGATTTACATTTTGTCAGTGTCATTGCTGTGGGTTGGCTGGAGTTTCTCTAGGATGTCCATGCCTTGGGTCATCATTTCTCTCATGATGGCGATGCCTTTGAATATGCAAACGATTTCTGCTCTCTTTGCATGAGCTGTAACTTCTTAAATCCTTCTTGCGTTCTGTGGATCTATGCTGTCGTCCTCCGTCTGTGTGTTCAGAGTGTCTTGTCTGTTTGCGTGATAATGGTTGTCGTGAAGTGGACCATGAAGATGATGACTATGAAGATGATCGTAGGCGAGCTTTTCCATTGTTGCGAGTGGAAGGTGTTGTAATGGTGGGTGGAAGGTCGATGATATAAAGTATGACATGGGAAACGTAATTAAAGTAAAAACTATAATTACCTGGCAAGTCACGTATCTCTCGACCATTGTATAGTTCCCGGTAAATATCCGTCCTCTTTCAAAACGGAGCGTGTAATCTCTCCACTGGGAATGAGAATGAGATGACTTGGAAAAGGGATGAAATTTGTTTTGTTGTTTTTTGGTATTTTTTCGAAAAGAGTGAAAGTAACAAGTGATGTTAGAACGGTTAGATGACTGAAAGATTTAGTACTGTCATTGAACTATCCCGTACTGAAAATATGCTATCGTTTTCATTTGGTCTTGTTTACTCAAGGTCCTGCAAGAAATGTTGCTTACAGTGAGTGCTTGAAATTCAGAAACATACACGTAACAAATACCATGGTGAAATGGTGGCTTGTTGCAAATAGAAGTTTTCTAATAAGTTGATTTTGTTAATATTTGCGAGGCATTCCTGACAGAATGACAATGTCTCTGTTTGCTTGACTATAAGTAATGAGGTAAACTCGCCTCACATCTCGTGCGCTCAAACTCTCCCTTGTACTGCAACGGCCATCATGCTCATAACAGACGCTAGATGCTTCAGCCTCTCTATTGATAAACTCCATCATAAACGTAGTACGACGTATCTGTGCAATAAACGCCGCCCCTCTTTTGGGAATAGTAACAACCTACAACCACCTTCTACTATAGCGCGTGTTATTTCTTTTCAATTAACCCAGAGATCTTTGTTTACCATGTGAAAAACTGTTCAGATATCACGCAATCGCTACTTCAACCCAAACGTGACCGCTGATAAAAAAATAAGGGAACACTTATTTTGTGTAATGATTTCTTCTTCAGATTAAAATCGTTCATTACTCCCAGCATTTAATGTCGCTCTGATACGTGTACGTACACAAGTATGATACGATTTCCTGCCAATACAGCTACCAAGTACTCACATACCAAGAATTCCTCTTTTACACAGTCCCAGACATAATTGTTGGGACACTTATGCCTCTTCCTTCCCTCTCAATGTTGCTGTGAAAGATTCGGTGACTCAACTGCGATAAACAACATTGAGAGGGGCAGGGGACGCACGAGAAGGGAATAGAGGACGTTCGCATGAAGTGTCCCAACTAATTATGTCTGAGACTGTAGTTAAATGGGGCGTGTAATGTCTCCACCGAGAATGGGAATCGTATGACTTGCAAAAGGCATGAAATTTGTTTTGTTGTTTTTGGTATTTTTTCGAAAACGGTAAAAGTAACAAGTGATGTTAGAACGGTTAGATGACTGAAAGATTTAGTACTGTCATTGAACTATCCCTGTATTGAAAATATGCTATCGTTTTCATTTGGTCTTGTGTACTCAAGGTTCTGCAAGAAATATTGCTTACTGCTTGAAATTCCGAAACATACACGATTTACATTTTGTCAGTGTCATTGCTGTGGGTTGGCTGGAGTTTCTCTAGGATGTCCATGCCTTGGGTCATCATTTCTCTCATGATGGCGATGCCTTTGAATATGCAAACGATTTCTGCTCTCTTTGCGTGAGCTGTAACTTCTTGAATCCTTCTTGCGTACTGTGGATATATGCTGTCGTCCTCCGTCTGTGTGTTCAGAGTGTCTTGTCTGTTTGCGTGATAATGGTTGTCGTGAAGTGGACCATGAAGATGATGACTATGAAGATGATCGTAGGCGAGCTTTTCCATTGTTGCGAGTGGAAGGTGTTGTAATGGTGGGTGGAAGGTCGATGATATAAAGTATGACATGGGAAACGTAATTAAAGTAAAACCTATAATTACCTGGCAAGTCACGTATCTCTCGACAATTCTATAGTTCCCGGTAAATATCCGTCCTCTTTGAAAACGGAGCGTGTAATCTCTCCACTGGGAATGAGAATGAGATGACTTGGAAAAGGGATGAAATTTGTTTTGTTGTTTTTTGGTATTTTTTCGAAAAGAGTGAAAGTAACAAGTGATGTTAGAACGGTTAGATGACTGAAAGATTTAGTACTGTCATTGAACTATCCCGTACTGAAAATATGCTATCGTTTTCATTTGGTCTTGTTTACTCAAAATCCTGCAAGAAATGTTGCTTACAGTGAGTGCTTGAAATTCAGAAACATACACGTAACAAATACCATGGTGAAATGGTGGCTTGTTGCAAATAGAAGTTTTCTAATAAGTCGACTTTGTTAATATTTGCGAGGCATTCCTGACAGAATGACAATGTCTCTGTTTGCTTGACTATAAGTAATGAGGTAAACTCGCCTCACATCTCATGCGCTCAAACTCTCACTTGTACTGCAACGGCCATCATGCTCATCACAGACGCTAGATGCTTCAGCCTCTCTATTGATAAACTCCATCATAAACGTAGTACGACGTATCTGTGCAATAAACGCCGCCCCTCTTTTGGGAATAGTAACAACGTACAACCACCTTCTACTATAGCGCGTGTTATTTCTTTTCAATTAACCCAGAGATCTTTGTTTACCATGTGAAAAACTGTTCAGGTATCACGCAATCGCTACTTCAACCCAAACGTGACCGCTGATATCTTTATCGTTTTGTCTATGAAATGTTAATGTTACACTCTTTAAGAAAATTAGGGAACACTTATTTCGTGTAATGATTTCTTCTTCAGATTAAAATCGTTCATTACTCCCAACATTTAATGTCGCTCTGATACGTGTACGAACACAAGTATGATACGATTTCCCGCCAATACAGCTACCGAGTACTCACATACCAAGAATTCCTCTTTTACACAGTCCCAGACATAATTGTTGGGACACTTATGCCTCTTCCTTCCCTCTCAATGTTGCTGTGAAAGATTCGGTGACTCAACTGCGATAAACAACATTGAGAGGGGCAGGGGACGCACGAGAAGGGAATAGAGGACGTTCGCATGAAGTGTCCCAACTAATTATGTCTGAGACTGTAGTTAAATGGAGCGTGTAATGTCTCCACCGGGAATGGGAATCGTATGACTTGCAAAAGGCATGAAATTTGTTTTGTTCTTTTTGGTATTTTTTCGAAAACGGTAAAAGTAACAAGTGATGTTAGAACGGTTAGATGACTGAAAGATTTAGTACTGTCATTGAACTATCCCTGTATTGAAAATATGCTATCGTTTTCATTTGGTCTTGTGTACTCAAGGTTCTGCAAGAAATATTGCTTACTGCTTGAAATTCCGAAACATACACGATTTACATTTTGTCAGTGTCATTGCTGTGGGTTGGCTGGAGTTTCTCTAGGATGTCCATGCCTTGGGTCATCATTTCTCTCATGATGGCGATGCCTTTGAATATGCAAACGATTTCTGCTCTCTTTGCGTGAGCTGTAACTTCTTGAATCCTTCTTCCGTACTGTGGATATATGCTGTCGTCCTCCGTCTGTGTGTTCAGAGTGTCTTGTCTGTTTGCGTGATAATGGTTGTCGTGAAGTGGACCATGAAGATGATGACTATGAAGATGATCGTAGGCGAGCTTTTCCATTGTTGCGAGTGGAAGGTGTTGTAATGGTGGGTGGAAGGTCGATGATATAAAGTATGACATGGGAAACGTAATTAAAGTAAAACCTATAATTACCTGGCAAGTCACGTATCTCTCGACAATTCTATAGTTCCCGGTAAATATCCGTCCTCTTTGAAAACGGAGCGTGTAATCTCTCCACTGGGAATGAGAATGAGATGACTTGGAAAAGGGATGAAATTTGTTTTGTTGTTTTTTGGTATTTTTTCGAAAAGAGTGAAAGTAACAAGTGATGTTAGAACGGTTAGATGACTGAAAGATTTAGTACTGTCATTGAACTATCCCGTACTGAAAATATGCTATCGTTTTCATTTGGTCTTGTTTACTCAAGGTCCTGCAAGAAATGTTGCTTACAGTGAGTGCTTGAAATTCAGAAACATACACGTAACAAATACCATGGTGAAATGGTGGCTTGTTGCAAATAGAAGTTTTCTAATAAGTCGACTTTGTTAATATTTGCGAGGCATTCCTGACAGAATGACAATGTCTCTGTTTGCTTGACTATAAGTAATGAGGTAAACTCGCCTCACATCTCGTGCGCTCAAACTCTCACTTGTACTGCAACGGCCATCATGCTCATCACAGACGCTAGATGCTTCAGCCTCTCTATTGATAAACTCCATCATAAACGTAGTACGACGTATCTGTGCAATAAACGCCGCCCCTCTTTTGGGAATAGTAACAACCTACAACCACCTTCTACTATAGCGCGTGTTATTTCTTTTCAATTAACCCAGAGATCTTTGTTTACCATGTGAAAAACTGTTCAGGTATCACGCAATCGCTACTTCAACCCAAACGTGACCGCTGATATCTTTATCGTTTTGTCTATGAAATGTTAATGTTACACTCTTTAAGAAAATTAGGGAACACTTATTTCGCGTAATGATTTCTTCTTCAGATTAAAATCGTTCATTACTCCCAACATTTAATGTCGCTCTGATACGTGTACGAACACAAGTATGATACGATTTCCCGCCAATACAGCTACCGAGTACTCACATACCAAGAATTCCTCTTTTACACAGTCCCAGACATAATTGTTGGGACACTTATGCCTCTTCCTTCCCTCTCAATGTTGCTGTGAAAGATTCGGTGACTCAACTGCGATAAACAACATTGAGAGGGGCAGGGGACGCACGAGAAGGGAATAGAGGACGTTCGCATGAAGTGTCCCAACTAATTATGTCTGAGACTGTAGTTAAATGGAGCGTGTAATGTCTCCACCGGGAATGGGAATCGTATGACTTGCAAAAGGCATGAAATTAGTTTTGTTCTTTTTGGTATTTTTTTGAAAACGGTAAAAGTAACAAGTGATGTTAGAACGGTTAGATGACTGAAAGATTTAGTACTGTCATTGAACTATCCCTGTATTGAAAATATGCTATCGTTTTCATTTGGTCTTGTGTACTCAAGGTTCTGCAAGAAATATTGCTTACTGCTTGAAATTCCGAAACATACACGATTTACATTTTGTCAGTGTCATTGCTGTGGGTTGGCTGGAGTTTCTCTAGGATGTCCATGCCTTGGGTCATCATTTCTCTCATGATGGCGATGCCTTTGAATATGCAAACGATTTCTGCTCTCTTTGCGTGAGCTGTAACTTCTTGAATCCTTCTTGCGTACTGTGGATATATGCTGTCGTCCTCCGTCTGTGTGTTCAGAGTGTCTTGTCTGTTTGCGTGATAATGGTTGTCGTGAAGTGGACCATGAAGATGATGACTATGAAGATGATCGTAGGCGAGCTTTTCCATTGTTGCGAGTGGAAGGTGTTGTAATGGTGGGTGGAAGGTCGATGATATAAAGTATGACATGGGAAACGTAATTAAAGTAAAACCTATAATTACCTGGCAAGTCACGTATCTCTCGACAATTCTATAGTTCCCGGTAAATATCCGTCCTCTTTGAAAACGGAGCGTGTAATCTCTCCACTGGGAATGAGAATGAGATGACTTGGAAAAGGGATGAAATTTGTTTTGTTGTTTTTTGGTATTTTTTCGAAAAGAGTGAAAGTAACAAGTGATGTTAGAACGGTTAGATGACTGAAAGATTTAGTACTGTCATTGAACTATCCCGTACTGAAAATATGCTATCGTTTTCATTTGGTCTTGTTTACTCAAAATCCTGCAAGAAATGTTGCTTACAGTGAGTGCTTGAAATTCAGAAACATACACGTAACAAATACCATGGTGAAATGGTGGCTTGTTGCAAATAGAAGTTTTCTAATAAGTCGACTTTGTTAATATTTGCGAGGCATTCCTGACAGAATGACAATGTCTCTGTTTGCTTGACTATAAGTAATGAGGTAAACTCGCCTCACATCTCGTGCGCTCAAACTCTCACTTGTACTGCAACGGCCATCATGCTCATCACAGACGCTAGATGCTTCAGCCTCTCTATTGATAAACTCCATCATAAACGTAGTACGACGTATCTGTGCAATAAACGCCGCCCCTCTTTTGGGAATAGTAACAACCTACAACCACCTTCTACTATAGCGCGTGTTATTTCTTTTCAATTAACCCAGAGATCTTTGTTTACCATGTGAAAAACTGTTCAGGTATCACGCAATCGCTACTTCAACCCAAACGTGACCGCTGATATCTTTATCGTTTTGTCTATGAAATGTTAATGTTACACTCTTTAAGAAAATTAGGGAACACTTATTTCGTGTAATGATTTCTTCTTCAGATTAAAATCGTTCATTACTCCCAACATTTAATGTCGCTCTGATACGTGTACGAACACAAGTATGATACGATTTCCCGCCAATACAGCTACCGAGTACTCACATACCAAGAATTCCTCTTTTACACAGTCCCAGACATAATTGTTGGGACACTTATGCCTCTTCCTTCCCTCTCAATGTTGCTGTGAAAGATTCGGTGACTCAACTGCGATAAACAACATTGAGAGGGGCAGGGGACGCACGAGAAGGGAATAGAGGACGTTCGCATGAAGTGTCCCAACTAATTATGTCTGAGACTGTAGTTAAATGGAGCGTGTAATGTCTCCACCGGGAATGGGAATCGTATGACTTGCAAAAGGCATGAAATTTGTTTTGTTCTTTTTGGTATTTTTTCGAAAACGGTAAAAGTAACAAGTGATGTTAGAACGGTTAGATGACTGAAAGATTTAGTACTGTCATTGAACTATCCCTGTATTGAAAATATGCTATCGTTTTCATTTGGTCTTGTGTACTCAAGGTTCTGCAAGAAATATTGCTTACTGCTTGAAATTCCGAAACATACACGATTTACATTTTGTCAGTGTCATTGCTGTGGGTTGGCTGGAGTTTCTCTAGGATGTCCATGCCTTGGGTCATCATTTCTCTCATGATGGCGATGCCTTTGAATATGCAAACGATTTCTGCTCTCTTTGCGTGAGCTGTAACTTCTTGAATCCTTCTTCCGTACTGTGGATATATGCTGTCGTCCTCCGTCTGTGTGTTCAGAGTGTCTTGTCTGTTTGCGTGATAATGGTTGTCGTGAAGTGGACCATGAAGATGATGACTATGAAGATGATCGTAGGCGAGCTTTTCCATTGTTGCGAGTGGAAGGTGTTGTAATGGTGGGTGGAAGGTCGATGATATAAAGTATGACATGGGAAACGTAATTAAAGTAAAACCTATAATTACCTGGCAAGTCACGTATCTCTCGACAATTCTATAGTTCCCGGTAAATATCCGTCCTCTTTGAAAACGGAGCGTGTAATCTCTCCACTGGGAATGAGAATGAGATGACTTGGAAAAGGGATGAAATTTGTTTTGTTGTTTTTTGGTATTTTTTCGAAAAGAGTGAAAGTAACAAGTGATGTTAGAACGGTTAGATGACTGAAAGATTTAGTACTGTCATTGAACTATCCCGTACTGAAAATATGCTATCGTTTTCATTTGGTCTTGTTTACTCAAGGTCCTGCAAGAAATGTTGCTTACAGTGAGTGCTTGAAATTCAGAAACATACACGTAACAAATACCATGGTGAAATGGTGGCTTGTTGCAAATAGAAGTTTTCTAATAAGTCGACTTTGTTAATATTTGCGAGGCATTCCTGACAGAATGACAATGTCTCTGTTTGCTTGACTATAAGTAATGAGGTAAACTCGCCTCACATCTCGTGCGCTCAAACTCTCACTTGTACTGCAACGGCCATCATGCTCATCACAGACGCTAGATGCTTCAGCCTCTCTATTGATAAACTCCATCATAAACGTAGTACGACGTATCTGTGCAATAAACGCCGCCCCTCTTTTGGGAATAGTAACAACCTACAACCACCTTCTACTATAGCGCGTGTTATTTCTTTTCAATTAACCCAGAGATCTTTGTTTACCATGTGAAAAACTGTTCAGGTATCACGCAATCGCTACTTCAACCCAAACGTGACCGCTGATATCTTTATCGTTTTGTCTATGAAATGTTAATGTTACACTCTTTAAGAAAATTAGGGAACACTTATTTCGTGTAATGATTTCTTCTTCAGATTAAAATCGTTCATTACTCCCAACATTTAATGTCGCTCTGATACGTGTACGAACACAAGTATGATACGATTTCCCGCCAATACAGCTACCGAGTACTCACATACCAAGAATTCCTCTTTTACACAGTCCCAGACATAATTGTTGGGACACTTATGCCTCTTCCTTCCCTCTCAATGTTGCTGTGAAAGATTCGGTGACTCAACTGCGATAAACAACATTGAGAGGGGCAGGGGACGCACGAGAAGGGAATAGAGGACGTTCGCATGAAGTGTCCCAACTAATTATGTCTGAGACTGTAGTTAAATGGAGCGTGTAATGTCTCCACCGGGAATGGGAATCGTATGACTTGCAAAAGGCATGAAATTTGTTTTGTTCTTTTTGGTATTTTTTCGAAAACGGTAAAAGTAACAAGTGATGTTAGAACGGTTAGATGACTGAAAGATTTAGTACTGTCATTGAACTATCCCTGTATTGAAAATATGCTATCGTTTTCATTTGGTCTTGTGTACTCAAGGTTCTGCAAGAAATATTGCTTACTGCTTGAAATTCCGAAACATACACGATTTACATTTTGTCAGTGTCATTGCTGTGGGTTGGCTGGAGTTTCTCTAGGATGTCCATGCCTTGGGTCATCATTTCTCTCATGATGGCGATGCCTTTGAATATGCAAACGATTTCTGCTCTCTTTGCGTGAGCTGTAACTTCTTGAATCCTTCTTGCGTACTGTGGATATATGCTGTCGTCCTCCGTCTGTGTGTTCAGAGTGTCTTGTCTGTTTGCGTGATAATGGTTGTCGTGAAGTGGACCATGAAGATGATGACTATGAAGATGATCGTAGGCGAGCTTTTCCATTGTTGCGAGTGGAAGGTGTTGTAATGGTGGGTGGAAGGTCGATGATATAAAGTATGACATGGGAAACGTAATTAAAGTAAAACCTATAATTACCTGGCAAGTCACGTATCTCTCGACAATTCTATAGTTCCCGGTAAATATCCGTCCTCTTTGAAAACGGAGCGTGTAATCTCTCCACTGGGAATGAGAATGAGATGACTTGGAAAAGGGATGAAATTTGTTTTGTTGTTTTTTGGTATTTTTTCGAAAAGAGTGAAAGTAACAAGTGATGTTAGAACGGTTAGATGACTGAAAGATTTAGTACTGTCATTGAACTATCCCGTACTGAAAATATGCTATCGTTTTCATTTGGTCTTGTTTACTCAAAATCCTGCAAGAAATGTTGCTTACAGTGAGTGCTTGAAATTCAGAAACATACACGTAACAAATACCATGGTGAAATGGTGGCTTGTTGCAAATAGAAGTTTTCTAATAAGTCGACTTTGTTAATATTTGCGAGGCATTCCTGACAGAATGACAATGTCTCTGTTTGCTTGACTATAAGTAATGAGGTAAACTCGCCTCACATCTCGTGCGCTCAAACTCTCACTTGTACTGCAACGGCCATCATGCTCATCACAGACGCTAGATGCTTCAGCCTCTCTATTGATAAACTCCATCATAAACGTAGTACGACGTATCTGTGCAATAAACGCCGCCCCTCTTTTGGGAATAGTAACAACCTACAACCACCTTCTACTATAGCGCGTGTTATTTCTTTTCAATTAACCCAGAGATCTTTGTTTACCATGTGAAAAACTGTTCAGGTATCACGCAATCGCTACTTCAACCCAAACGTGACCGCTGATATCTTTATCGTTTTGTCTATGAAATGTTAATGTTACACTCTTTAAGAAAATTAGGGAACACTTATTTCGTGTAATGATTTCTTCTTCAGATTAAAATCGTTCATTACTCCCAACATTTAATGTCGCTCTGATACGTGTACGAACACAAGTATGATACGATTTCCCGCCAATACAGCTACCGAGTACTCACATACCAAGAATTCCTCTTTTACACAGTCCCAGACATAATTGTTGGGACACTTATGCCTCTTCCTTCCCTCTCAATGTTGCTGTGAAAGATTCGGTGACTCAACTGCGATAAACAACATTGAGAGGGGCAGGGGACGCACGAGAAGGGAATAGAGGACGTTCGCATGAAGTGTCCCAACTAATTATGTCTGAGACTGTAGTTAAATGGAGCGTGTAATGTCTCCACCGGGAATGGGAATCGTATGACTTGCAAAAGGCATGAAATTTGTTTTGTTCTTTTTGGTATTTTTTCGAAAACGGTAAAAGTAACAAGTGATGTTAGAACGGTTAGATGACTGAAAGATTTAGTACTGTCATTGAACTATCCCTGTATTGAAAATATGCTATCGTTTTCATTTGGTCTTGTGTACTCAAGGTTCTGCAAGAAATATTGCTTACTGCTTGAAATTCCGAAACATACACGATTTACATTTTGTCAGTGTCATTGCTGTGGGTTGGCTGGAGTTTCTCTAGGATGTCCATGCCTTGGGTCATCATTTCTCTCATGATGGCGATGCCTTTGAATATGCAAACGATTTCTGCTCTCTTTGCGTGAGCTGTAACTTCTTGAATCCTTCTTCCGTACTGTGGATATATGCTGTCGTCCTCCGTCTGTGTGTTCAGAGTGTCTTGTCTGTTTGCGTGATAATGGTTGTCGTGAAGTGGACCATGAAGATGATGACTATGAAGATGATCGTAGGCGAGCTTTTCCATTGTTGCGAGTGGAAGGTGTTGTAATGGTGGGTGGAAGGTCGATGATATAAAGTATGACATGGGAAACGTAATTAAAGTAAAACCTATAATTACCTGGCAAGTCACGTATCTCTCGACAATTCTATAGTTCCCGGTAAATATCCGTCCTCTTTGAAAACGGAGCGTGTAATCTCTCCACTGGGAATGAGAATGAGATGACTTGGAAAAGGGATGAAATTTGTTTTGTTGTTTTTTGGTATTTTTTCGAAAAGAGTGAAAGTAACAAGTGATGTTAGAACGGTTAGATGACTGAAAGATTTAGTACTGTCATTGAACTATCCCGTACTGAAAATATGCTATCGTTTTCATTTGGTCTTGTTTACTCAAGGTCCTGCAAGAAATGTTGCTTACAGTGAGTGCTTGAAATTCAGAAACATACACGTAACAAATACCATGGTGAAATGGTGGCTTGTTGCAAATAGAAGTTTTCTAATAAGTCGACTTTGTTAATATTTGCGAGGCATTCCTGACAGAATGACAATGTCTCTGTTTGCTTGACTATAAGTAATGAGGTAAACTCGCCTCACATCTCGTGCGCTCAAACTCTCACTTGTACTGCAACGGCCATCATGCTCATCACAGACGCTAGATGCTTCAGCCTCTCTATTGATAAACTCCATCATAAACGTAGTACGACGTATCTGTGCAATAAACGCCGCCCCTCTTTTGGGAATAGTAACAACCTACAACCACCTTCTACTATAGCGCGTGTTATTTCTTTTCAATTAACCCAGAGATCTTTGTTTACCATGTGAAAAACTGTTCAGGTATCACGCAATCGCTACTTCAACCCAAACGTGACCGCTGATATCTTTATCGTTTTGTCTATGAAATGTTAATGTTACACTCTTTAAGAAAATTAGGGAACACTTATTTCGCGTAATGATTTCTTCTTCAGATTAAAATCGTTCATTACTCCCAACATTTAATGTCGCTCTGATACGTGTACGAACACAAGTATGATACGATTTCCCGCCAATACAGCTACCGAGTACTCACATACCAAGAATTCCTCTTTTACACAGTCCCAGACATAATTGTTGGGACACTTATGCCTCTTCCTTCCCTCTCAATGTTGCTGTGAAAGATTCGGTGACTCAACTGCGATAAACAACATTGAGAGGGGCAGGGGACGCACGAGAAGGGAATAGAGGACGTTCGCATGAAGTGTCCCAACTAATTATGTCTGAGACTGTAGTTAAATGGAGCGTGTAATGTCTCCACCGGGAATGGGAATCGTATGACTTGCAAAAGGCATGAAATTAGTTTTGTTCTTTTTGGTATTTTTTTGAAAACGGTAAAAGTAACAAGTGATGTTAGAACGGTTAGATGACTGAAAGATTTAGTACTGTCATTGAACTATCCCTGTATTGAAAATATGCTATCGTTTTCATTTGGTCTTGTGTACTCAAGGTTCTGCAAGAAATATTGCTTACTGCTTGAAATTCCGAAACATACACGATTTACATTTTGTCAGTGTCATTGCTGTGGGTTGGCTGGAGTTTCTCTAGGATGTCCATGCCTTGGGTCATCATTTCTCTCATGATGGCGATGCCTTTGAATATGCAAACGATTTCTGCTCTCTTTGCGTGAGCTGTAACTTCTTGAATCCTTCTTGCGTACTGTGGATATATGCTGTCGTCCTCCGTCTGTGTGTTCAGAGTGTCTTGTCTGTTTGCGTGATAATGGTTGTCGTGAAGTGGACCATGAAGATGATGACTATGAAGATGATCGTAGGCGAGCTTTTCCATTGTTGCGAGTGGAAGGTGTTGTAATGGTGGGTGGAAGGTCGATGATATAAAGTATGACATGGGAAACGTAATTAAAGTAAAACCTATAATTACCTGGCAAGTCACGTATCTCTCGACAATTCTATAGTTCCCGGTAAATATCCGTCCTCTTTGAAAACGGAGCGTGTAATCTCTCCACTGGGAATGAGAATGAGATGACTTGGAAAAGGGATGAAATTTGTTTTGTTGTTTTTTGGTATTTTTTCGAAAAGAGTGAAAGTAACAAGTGATGTTAGAACGGTTAGATGACTGAAAGATTTAGTACTGTCATTGAACTATCCCGTACTGAAAATATGCTATCGTTTTCATTTGGTCTTGTTTACTCAAAATCCTGCAAGAAATGTTGCTTACAGTGAGTGCTTGAAATTCAGAAACATACACGTAACAAATACCATGGTGAAATGGTGGCTTGTTGCAAATAGAAGTTTTCTAATAAGTCGACTTTGTTAATATTTGCGAGGCATTCCTGACAGAATGACAATGTCTCTGTTTGCTTGACTATAAGTAATGAGGTAAACTCGCCTCACATCTCGTGCGCTCAAACTCTCACTTGTACTGCAACGGCCATCATGCTCATCACAGACGCTAGATGCTTCAGCCTCTCTATTGATAAACTCCATCATAAACGTAGTACGACGTATCTGTGCAATAAACGCCGCCCCTCTTTTGGGAATAGTAACAACCTACAACCACCTTCTACTATAGCGCGTGTTATTTCTTTTCAATTAACCCAGAGATCTTTGTTTACCATGTGAAAAACTGTTCAGGTATCACGCAATCGCTACTTCAACCCAAACGTGACCGCTGATATCTTTATCGTTTTGTCTATGAAATGTTAATGTTACACTCTTTAAGAAAATTAGGGAACACTTATTTCGTGTAATGATTTCTTCTTCAGATTAAAATCGTTCATTACTCCCAACATTTAATGTCGCTCTGATACGTGTACGAACACAAGTATGATACGATTTCCCGCCAATACAGCTACCGAGTACTCACATACCAAGAATTCCTCTTTTACACAGTCCCAGACATAATTGTTGGGACACTTATGCCTCTTCCTTCCCTCTCAATGTTGCTGTGAAAGATTCGGTGACTCAACTGCGATAAACAACATTGAGAGGGGCAGGGGACGCACGAGAAGGGAATAGAGGACGTTCGCATGAAGTGTCCCAACTAATTATGTCTGAGACTGTAGTTAAATGGAGCGTGTAATGTCTCCACCGGGAATGGGAATCGTATGACTTGCAAAAGGCATGAAATTTGTTTTGTTCTTTTTGGTATTTTTTCGAAAACGGTAAAAGTAACAAGTGATGTTAGAACGGTTAGATGACTGAAAGATTTAGTACTGTCATTGAACTATCCCTGTATTGAAAATATGCTATCGTTTTCATTTGGTCTTGTGTACTCAAGGTTCTGCAAGAAATATTGCTTACTGCTTGAAATTCCGAAACATACACGATTTACATTTTGTCAGTGTCATTGCTGTGGGTTGGCTGGAGTTTCTCTAGGATGTCCATGCCTTGGGTCATCATTTCTCTCATGATGGCGATGCCTTTGAATATGCAAACGATTTCTGCTCTCTTTGCGTGAGCTGTAACTTCTTGAATCCTTCTTCCGTACTGTGGATATATGCTGTCGTCCTCCGTCTGTGTGTTCAGAGTGTCTTGTCTGTTTGCGTGATAATGGTTGTCGTGAAGTGGACCATGAAGATGATGACTATGAAGATGATCGTAGGCGAGCTTTTCCATTGTTGCGAGTGGAAGGTGTTGTAATGGTGGGTGGAAGGTCGATGATATAAAGTATGACATGGGAAACGTAATTAAAGTAAAACCTATAATTACCTGGCAAGTCACGTATCTCTCGACAATTCTATAGTTCCCGGTAAATATCCGTCCTCTTTGAAAACGGAGCGTGTAATCTCTCCACTGGGAATGAGAATGAGATGACTTGGAAAAGGGATGAAATTTGTTTTGTTGTTTTTTGGTATTTTTTCGAAAAGAGTGAAAGTAACAAGTGATGTTAGAACGGTTAGATGACTGAAAGATTTAGTACTGTCATTGAACTATCCCGTACTGAAAATATGCTATCGTTTTCATTTGGTCTTGTTTACTCAAGGTCCTGCAAGAAATGTTGCTTACAGTGAGTGCTTGAAATTCAGAAACATACACGTAACAAATACCATGGTGAAATGGTGGCTTGTTGCAAATAGAAGTTTTCTAATAAGTCGACTTTGTTAATATTTGCGAGGCATTCCTGACAGAATGACAATGTCTCTGTTTGCTTGACTATAAGTAATGAGGTAAACTCGCCTCACATCTCGTGCGCTCAAACTCTCACTTGTACTGCAACGGCCATCATGCTCATCACAGACGCTAGATGCTTCAGCCTCTCTATTGATAAACTCCATCATAAACGTAGTACGACGTATCTGTGCAATAAACGCCGCCCCTCTTTTGGGAATAGTAACAACCTACAACCACCTTCTACTATAGCGCGTGTTATTTCTTTTCAATTAACCCAGAGATCTTTGTTTACCATGTGAAAAACTGTTCAGGTATCACGCAATCGCTACTTCAACCCAAACGTGACCGCTGATATCTTTATCGTTTTGTCTATGAAATGTTAATGTTACACTCTTTAAGAAAATTAGGGAACACTTATTTCGCGTAATGATTTCTTCTTCAGATTAAAATCGTTCATTACTCCCAACATTTAATGTCGCTCTGATACGTGTACGAACACAAGTATGATACGATTTCCCGCCAATACAGCTACCGAGTACTCACATACCAAGAATTCCTCTTTTACACAGTCCCAGACATAATTGTTGGGACACTTATGCCTCTTCCTTCCCTCTCAATGTTGCTGTGAAAGATTCGGTGACTCAACTGCGATAAACAACATTGAGAGGGGCAGGGGACGCACGAGAAGGGAATAGAGGACGTTCGCATGAAGTGTCCCAACTAATTATGTCTGAGACTGTAGTTAAATGGAGCGTGTAATGTCTCCACCGGGAATGGGAATCGTATGACTTGCAAAAGGCATGAAATTAGTTTTGTTCTTTTTGGTATTTTTTTGAAAACGGTAAAAGTAACAAGTGATGTTAGAACGGTTAGATGACTGAAAGATTTAGTACTGTCATTGAACTATCCCTGTATTGAAAATATGCTATCGTTTTCATTTGGTCTTGTGTACTCAAGGTTCTGCAAGAAATATTGCTTACTGCTTGAAATTCCGAAACATACACGATTTACATTTTGTCAGTGTCATTGCTGTGGGTTGGCTGGAGTTTCTCTAGGATGTCCATGCCTTGGGTCATCATTTCTCTCATGATGGCGATGCCTTTGAATATGCAAACGATTTCTGCTCTCTTTGCGTGAGCTGTAACTTCTTGAATCCTTCTTGCGTACTGTGGATATATGCTGTCGTCCTCCGTCTGTGTGTTCAGAGTGTCTTGTCTGTTTGCGTGATAATGGTTGTCGTGAAGTGGACCATGAAGATGATGACTATGAAGATGATCGTAGGCGAGCTTTTCCATTGTTGCGAGTGGAAGGTGTTGTAATGGTGGGTGGAAGGTCGATGATATAAAGTATGACATGGGAAACGTAATTAAAGTAAAACCTATAATTACCTGGCAAGTCACGTATCTCTCGACAATTCTATAGTTCCCGGTAAATATCCGTCCTCTTTGAAAACGGAGCGTGTAATCTCTCCACTGGGAATGAGAATGAGATGACTTGGAAAAGGGATGAAATTTGTTTTGTTGTTTTTTGGTATTTTTTCGAAAAGAGTGAAAGTAACAAGTGATGTTAGAACGGTTAGATGACTGAAAGATTTAGTACTGTCATTGAACTATCCCGTACTGAAAATATGCTATCGTTTTCATTTGGTCTTGTTTACTCAAAATCCTGCAAGAAATGTTGCTTACAGTGAGTGCTTGAAATTCAGAAACATACACGTAACAAATACCATGGTGAAATGGTGGCTTGTTGCAAATAGAAGTTTTCTAATAAGTCGACTTTGTTAATATTTGCGAGGCATTCCTGACAGAATGACAATGTCTCTGTTTGCTTGACTATAAGTAATGAGGTAAACTCGCCTCACATCTCGTGCGCTCAAACTCTCACTTGTACTGCAACGGCCATCATGCTCATCACAGACGCTAGATGCTTCAGCCTCTCTATTGATAAACTCCATCATAAACGTAGTACGACGTATCTGTGCAATAAACGCCGCCCCTCTTTTGGGAATAGTAACAACCTACAACCACCTTCTACTATAGCGCGTGTTATTTCTTTTCAATTAACCCAGAGATCTTTGTTTACCATGTGAAAAACTGTTCAGGTATCACGCAATCGCTACTTCAACCCAAACGTGACCGCTGATATCTTTATCGTTTTGTCTATGAAATGTTAATGTTACACTCTTTAAGAAAATTAGGGAACACTTATTTCGTGTAATGATTTCTTCTTCAGATTAAAATCGTTCATTACTCCCAACATTTAATGTCGCTCTGATACGTGTACGAACACAAGTATGATACGATTTCCCGCCAATACAGCTACCGAGTACTCACATACCAAGAATTCCTCTTTTACACAGTCCCAGACATAATTGTTGGGACACTTATGCCTCTTCCTTCCCTCTCAATGTTGCTGTGAAAGATTCGGTGACTCAACTGCGATAAACAACATTGAGAGGGGCAGGGGACGCACGAGAAGGGAATAGAGGACGTTCGCATGAAGTGTCCCAACTAATTATGTCTGAGACTGTAGTTAAATGGAGCGTGTAATGTCTCCACCGGGAATGGGAATCGTATGACTTGCAAAAGGCATGAAATTTGTTTTGTTCTTTTTGGTATTTTTTCGAAAACGGTAAAAGTAACAAGTGATGTTAGAACGGTTAGATGACTGAAAGATTTAGTACTGTCATTGAACTATCCCTGTATTGAAAATATGCTATCGTTTTCATTTGGTCTTGTGTACTCAAGGTTCTGCAAGAAATATTGCTTACTGCTTGAAATTCCGAAACATACACGATTTACATTTTGTCAGTGTCATTGCTGTGGGTTGGCTGGAGTTTCTCTAGGATGTCCATGCCTTGGGTCATCATTTCTCTC